>NC_056747.1:705250615-705438115 GCF_019279795.1 Protopterus annectens
GGGACACTGTAGTCAATGTTGAATCTAGCAAGGGAAGAGTACAGAGGCAGGATAACGTCTTCAGATCTTGAAGACCGTCCTTTGAAAATTAACTAGGCCAAATAGAAATATTTCCTGACTGTGGTAGAAATATGATGACTGAATGAAACAGGATTGCCCACATAAATACTCAGGTCTCTTATCGCCATGCCTGTATGAAGAGGAGTACTGTTTAAAACATTAAGGAGGGAAATATATATATTTTTTTTAATGTTACTACTCTGCATTTAACTTGAGACCATTTTCAGTATACTAGGTATGTGCATATTACAGTCCTTGCTGAGTCTGTTTAATATTGATGAGAGGTCATCAGGAAACATGGTCAACCACAATTCTGGGATATTGGACTGGATATCTGTAAAATAAATGCCAAACAGGAGAGGTCCCAGCACTGATGCTAGTGATATGCCATTAGTTACAATTTTATGTTCAGAGAGAGTACCAGCAACTTTCACAGCTTGGGATCTGTAAGATAGCTAATTTGCAGTCCATCAGATAACACAAGGGTTTACATCATGTTTGTCCAATTTCTAACAATGCCACAATGGGAATAGAATCAAAAGTCTTAGCCAGATTAAGATAATCAGTTTGTACTTAGTGACCACCGTCTACAGCTTCTTTAACTTTCTCAAAGAAGTTTACTAAGTTCAGGAGATGGGATCTGCCCTTCATAAAACCAGACTTGATTGGAATCTTATATTCATTATGTTGCCTGTGTCTGTATAAATGATTTCTGCTATGATACAGTCTATGGCTTTGCATGTAATCATACCTCTCAACCGTACCAAATTCCTCTGCATTTACTGGGTTTGAGGTCCAAATAATGGGGTGCCACAAATTCCCGATTGGCCCCCTTTATTCCTGAATTTCCCAGCTTTTGTTTTGATTATTTTTTTCTGATGACATTAAGTACAGAGGCATGTATGATGGCGTCAGCTTCATGAGCAGCCTGCCATCCTGTCGGAATTGGCCGATGGCTCAAGGGGTGTGACTGACTGATTCACTGCACTTTATGGGCAGCAGCAGTGTAAAAGTAGTGTGCGTGTGTTTTCTTAGCTCCTAGCTCCTCCAGGTAAGGAAAACAAGTCCTCCAGTCCATTATTCTTATGTGCTGCTTATTCTTATGTGAAGTCCGGTCAATTATTCTTATGTGCTGCATAGTGCACTTATTGATGACATATAGAATGGGACCATTCCATTCTTTCTGCAAGCATTTGAATTACCATGCTGCTGCATTAGTTTCTATAGTTAAAGTGTGTTTCTGTTCTTTAACACTAGTTGAATTATTGCTGCTATTACTGTTGTTGAATTTCTATAGTTGAAGTGTGTTTCTGTTCTTTAACACTAATAGTTGAATTACTGCTACTATTACCGTGCTGCTGCATTAGTTAAATTTCTATAGGTGAAGTGTGTTTCCATTCTTTTCTGGTCACACTAGTTGAATTATTGTTGCTATACATAGGTGTGTGTGAATTTGAATTACTATTTCTGGTCGCACTAGTTGCATATAGATAGGTAGGTGTGTGTTCCATTGAATTACTAGTATGATAGTACTGCTGCAGGACCGTTCAGTTCATTCTCGGCACATAATTGCAAGCATTCGAATTACCATGTTGCTGCATATGACAGTGTTTCTACTGTCTGGCTGTGTTCCTACTTTTGTGATTGTATAGGCAGTGTTTCCTACCTAATCATGAATATCTTCAGGTTTCTTGGTGACCTTTCTCACCTGTTGGCTATTATCCTTCTTCTGCTCAAAATGTGGAAATCAAGCTCATGTGCAGGTAAGTGGGTGTGTTTATATACTGTTTGGCACCATGGAAGACGTACTTCGAAGTTACTCCATTTCTTGTGTTTTATTTCAGGGCATAAAGAAAAGTTGGTCACTGTCCTGCAGAACCAGAGTTGCAATGAAAGTTTACCTATAAATGAGTGTCACAGTTGTTAGTACTGCCATTAGTCTTGGCATTAATATTCAAAAAACAAGCAACTTGTGTGTTTCCTCCATGACATTTTGAGAGTGCTCAAACTACACTTTTCATCACCCCATAGTGTTAGTGTTAAAAGAATTATTTTAAGCATTTGACACTTGCTTATGGAAGCTTTCTGGGTTCAAAGAAATGTTGAGGGCGTAAATATAACTTGTGGCCCCTGCAATTTTCTATTTTCAGAGTTTTGGTGCTAATTACTGTTATCATAGTTATCTCCCCCACAAAAAAAAAAGTGGACTGGCAAAGCAGCTGTCCTTATAATTTGAATGGCATAGCCCCCATGAAAGTTTGCTACCTTTACTGTCTCGTTTTTTTTTTTTTTATGAAAAAAAATATTCTTTGCAAACTGAAAATATTGTTTTATTTTAGATACAATAGAAACATTTATGCCTCTAATTTGATGTTCATTAGACAGTTGGATTGATAATGTGAAATTGAATGGCTGCTGCTGTTAAACAAATTGGAAAACTTTTGTTTTAGAAAAGAGGCATTTACCTAATGCTGTAAGGTGTGCATGTACGTTCAGGTGTCCAAGTCAACTGACATAGAGCTTTACTGTCTCCCAAGTGTACTTCTTGAATACATTAGTCGATTTACTTTTTTAATATCTTTCGGAAGGCTGTTTCAGGAGGCTGATGTTATTTTGGGAAGTGTTCTTTTTATAGGTGGCAAATGTATGCGATGACCCAACTAATTAATTGCAATGCTGCATGAGTAGGTTTGATTTTTCATCTTACAACACAACTGTTATTCTTGCAAGCTGGGGAGTGGGGCACTTGAACTAGTCTGACCATTTAAGAGTATCTTGCAATAATCGGAACATCTACTATGTTATATAGATGTACTTGGTTCCACTACACTGTAGACAGAGGGCTCGGGTGCAGTGTAGTGGGAATCAAAACTCTGAGAAAGATATCCATTGATTATGCTCATCACTAAAGGCCACAAAGGTAAGGTCTCCAAGTGGCATGGTTTATCTGTATTGTCTTATACTATGTAAGATGTGGTGGATCACTGCAGTGATGTTCTAAAGCACATTCTGGTGTTAGTTGAATTTCTGCTTGCTGCATATAGTTGGAATGAATGGTGTGTGTGTGTGTGTGTGTGTGTGTGTGTGTGTGTGTGTGTGTGTGTGTGTGTGTGTGTGTGTGTGTGTGTGTGTGTGAGCATATAGTTAGAATGAATGGTGTGTGTGTGTGTGTGTGTGTGTGTGTGTGTGTGTGTGTGTGTGTGTGTGTGTGTGTGTGTGTGTGTATTTGTTGAATTTCTATATTTGAAGTGTGTTTCCATTCTTACTGAACACACTAGTTGCATACAGATAGGTAGGCACTAGCTTATCATTTTTTTAATGTAACATAGGCACCTTATTCTTCAAGGGCAACACGCACTTTACTTGTATATAAAACAATGAAATATAAAGTTGTTTGCTAGCAGCAACCTCTTCATTAGTTACAGATCTCCTTAATGTGGAATTATTTAGATGACTTTTACTTCTGCAGAGATTGTGTACAGTTACTGATACTGGTGGATTGTAGAAGTTTGAATAGACTTTTATGATAGAAATGTTCTAAATTGGGCAGTTTTGTCATTATTGGTTCACGCATTTTGTTTCATTGCTTACTGGAAAAATGTTCAAAACAATAAATTTAAAATGCGCTCTGACAAGTGTGCTGTATTATACAAGGAATATAATTTAATACAGTCAGGAAGGTGTATCAAAGAACACATGTATGTTTTGTGTCCAAGGGGCCAGATGCATTTTCTTTGAATGTGGGTTTCAATGCTGTTTCAATGAATGTGAGATTCAAGGGCAGAGAAGTTTTAATGCTAAGTCTATTTTCATTGTGAGTCTGTATTGCTTTGTTTAGCAGATGTCTATTAATGTTTCTGCTATAAAATGTAAAATAAAAGTTTTAAAAAAATCCAGATAATCACTGTAGAAGTAAAGCAGTATGCACATTACATTGTTTATGGTAAATGGGGCAAAATAGCCAAGTAATGGGACATTGGAATGGCTACAGGAGGACTCTGGAGCCATATTTCGGTTGTCCGTTCTTCAGTTTAAGTTAGAAAGTTGGTATCCCACAATTCCATTGGAGTGGGCTCAGTTGCACAATTATATATGCAAATTTTATGTTAATCAGCATACAGATTTGTACCTATTTTTCATGGGCCTTTGTCCAGATTTTTGATATTTTCAGGTTGAGGGGTATGCATGTAATGTATGCTGATGGGCCTATAATTGCTTTGATCTGTAGAGGGGCAACCCTTGTGCATTAGCCACAAACCCTGTGGATACTCTAAGAGTGAAAATGTTTATGCAGAGTTTTAGATAGTACATATTTTGCATTGATGAGACAGCAACCTGGAATGCTGTATTGTCCCATGGGCATATTACTTTAAGTCTTTGTCAGGGATTTTAATACTTATTCCAAAGTAATTCCAAGGAAAATTACATTTTCAGGAATACTGAGGGAAACAATCTGGGTAGGTGGATAAAGATAGAACTACACTTGTCTGCTAGTATATTGTATATATCTTTGAAATTGTATTATATGATATTTAGAAGTTATGTACTTACCAACATTTGGCATCTGTGTTGCCCATTTTCATTCTTCTTCATGAACGGGTCTAGGATCCAATCTTCACATCCGACTCAGCCACATATACAAGACTTTGAATCCAAGACTCATGCTCCTCCCTCTACCCATAATGCTCTATCCCATCCCCAACTCCTCAAACCGAGTTTGCTGCCTTACTGCCTACTGTGTTATAGAGACAGAAACGACACAAGCAAAAGATTGAGGTTCAAACCAGGAACACAAGGATTCCAAAATCATCCAAAGATCCTTGTAGGAGTGACAGGGCCAGGGAATGGATGGGAGGGAAGGTGAGGAAGAATGAAGATGGACAACACAGATGCCAAGTTATGGTAAGTACATATGTTGTAAATCTGATGTTGTCCCTTTCATTCTTACTCACAAATGGGACAGAGTGCCCAGCTGCATAACTCTTGGGAGGCTCTCATGGAAAGACATACCAGAGCACTGTTGAACCAACGGAAGCTCTACTTCTGGACACAATATCTAATTTGCAATGTGTAACAAAGCTATGAGTCTTTGACCAAGTGGTTGCAGTGCAGATGTCGTCAATAGAAGTTCTCGAGGAAAAGGCAGATGAAGAAGCCATAGATCTAGTGGAATGATGAAGCAGCCATAGATCTAGTGGAATGAGCTCTAGGAGAACAAGGTAATTGTCACCTCAGGCGTTGTGCCCACTGAATGGCACACAGCTACAGTTATCCCACTCCACAAGGGGAATCCACTTTGGATCCCGGGAACTACCACCCCATCAGTCTGACGAGCCTGATCTGCAAGGCCATGGAACGTATTATCATGCAACTTATAAACAAAGACATTGGCAACCTTAAAACACTGGATCCCACCCAGTTTGGGTTCATGAAGGGCCGATCTTGTCTCCTGAACCTGATTGACTTCTTCGAATCAGTCTCCAGAGCCGTGGACGAGGGTAAGGCAGTCCACACAGCCTATCTGGACCTCGCCAAGGCCTTCGACACCATCCCCCACTCTGGAATCATATATAAACTTACTAAGATGGGCATTAATCCCTACGTCACTCGATGGGTTGCCAACTGGCTTACTGACAGAACCCACACTGTAAAAGTAGCTGACTCCAAATCCAGCTCCAGACAAGTGACCAGTGGAGTACCTCAGGGTTCAGTCCTGGGACCGCTCTTGTTTGGCATCTACTTCTCTGAAGTACAGGCCAACACTAATGGACTCTGGCTAACAAAGTTCACAGATGACTGCAAACTGGGAGCCATTACTGAATCCCCAAATGATGTGGATACTCTACAAAAGGGCCTTACAGAAACAGATGCTTGGTGTCAGAGCCATGGGCTCAAGCTCAATGCCAAGAAATGTATAGTTATCACCTTTGGGAAAAAACATGTACCCGTGAATTACCACATAGGTGGCAGTACACTAAACACCGAAAGTGTGATAAAAGACTTAGGGACACAGGTGGACACTGGTCTCACCTTCCATAACCACATCTCCACAACAGTCAGGAAATCCTTCTATGTGGCACACCTCATCACTAAAGGCTTTTCATCAAGAAAAAAGGAGGTCATTGTCTCACTGTACTCATCCTTCATTAGACCCATTATAGAATACAACGCCCCATTTGGTATGTACCTCTCAAGACATCTGCAACAACTGGAAAGGATGCAGAAATACCTCACTAAAAGAATCACAGGCCTAAAGCAGATGCCCTATGCTGACCTCCTTAAAAAAAACAGCTATACTCTGTTGCATATCGTCTACTCCAAGGTGATCTCTGTTTAACATACAAGGTCATGTCAAACCCAGAGCTGTTGGACATGCTACACTTAAAGAAATCCCAATCCCTTAGAGCCACACGCTCCAGGGATCTAAACCTTGTCATCACAATAAACAGAAAATGCTGGAGGGATAGGTTCCTGACCCAGAAACTCCCCAGACTCTGGAATAGACTGCCCATACATGTCAAGCAGAGTGCCTCTTTGGCCCTCTTCAAAAGGAAACTTGATGATTGGATGGGAGAAAGGAAATTCACCCCGGGGATCACGTCAGTCCTCTGCTAGACAGGGGTCCAGGAAAGTAAATAGTGTGGGAAGAAATAGCCAGGGAATTGTTATGGCTAGGCTTGTATAAGCCCTAGGGCCAATAGCCTAGTACCAACCTATGAACCTATGACCCTATTACAAACTTTCTTTGAGAATAAATCAGTAAAATACAATCAGTAATCCATCTGGTCAGACTAATTTTGGAAACTGCCTGACCCAAGCAGCTAGGAACAAAGGACACAAACAGCTGATCTGACTTCCTGTAGTCTTTTGTTCTATGAAGATAAAAAACTTAATTGTCTACAAACATCAAGAAGGTGTAGCATATATTCATCCTTATTAGTAAAGTTTGGAAAGAAAAATGGTAATTGTATTGACGGGTTAATGTTAGTCTCCATGGCCACTTTAGGTAGAAAAGAAGGGTTTGTTTATAGAGACACCCCATGCTTATGGGAAATAATGTAAGGAGGTCTAGCTGATAAGGCCTGGAGATCAGAAGTTATTTTTGCTGAAGTGATGCTTACTAAAAAGATTGTTTGACAAAAAACAAACTTCATATCACATTTGTCTGCCAGCTCAAAGGGTTTCTGGCTTAACCCCTGAAGGAGCACTGTCAAATCCCAAGGAGGAGAGGGATCCTTTCTTGGAGGTTTAAGAAGGAAAACTCCTTTCATGAAAGCTTTAAATAATCTGGAAAATGCCAGACAGAATGATTCATTTCCAGCATGAAAGTTGGATATGGCTGCCAACTGAAGTTTAACAGTAGAAAACTAGTCCCTTCCTTAAAAAGAGTAGTAAGAAAAAGAAGAATTGCTGAAAAAGGGTCAATATTCTGCTTAGAAGCCCAAATAGAGAATATTTTCCATTTGCATCTGTAGACTTTTGGTGGAGACTTTCTGGGAGGCAAAGATAATCTTACTATCACTGGAAGTGGAAAAACATGTGGTCAGCTTGAGGGCATAGAGATTGGGCTGTTGAATTCCTGATGGATGAGATAGGAGATCATGAGTGGGCTCCAGTATCCATGGTATCCATTTCAAGTGAGACCATAGGAAGGGGAACCATACCTGTTGAGGCCAGAAGGGGGCAATGAGGATGAATAAGTTGTTCAGTCTGCTTGCTTTCTTTAAAAACTTTGGAATCAGTGGAAGAGGGGGATAGGCATTGAGGAGACCCACAGACCAATCATGAATCACAGCATCCCCCAGTGACTCCCCTGGAGAGGGAATCAGAGTGAAGTAATTGCTGCACTTGCTGTTGAGGGGTGAAGCAAATAGGTTGCAGCAAGGCTAACCCCAGCAGCTGAAGATCATATTCACTACTGTTTGATTGAGGGACCACTCATGAGGAATCAGAATGGACCAGCTGAGTCTGTCTGCCAGCAGTTTGGTTTTCCCTGATATGTGCATTACAGTGAGAAATCAGTCTGAAGAGATCGCCCAATCCCAGACCCTCATGGCCTCCCTGCACAATTGGTAGGAACAGGTTCCTCCTTATTTGTTGATGTACCAGACTACTGAAATTTTTTTTGTGTGGACTGCAATAGCTCCTAGAGAAAGAACATCATGAAAGGCTTGCAATGTTAGAAGGACTGCTCTCATCTCTAAGACATTGATATGCAACTTGGTTTCCAAAAGGGACCACGTGCCTTGGACCATCTTTCCCATGAAATGCCACACCCCCACCCCAGCTGGGAAGCATCTGGGGTCACCGTGGTGATTGAGGGAGGAATAGAGAACAGCCTGCCTAGAAAGAGATCATCTGACAGGATCCACCATTGAACATGGCATTTGCAGACTGGAGTGAGTTTTATGGGAAATGATAGAGGTTGGTAAAGAACAGACCATTGTACCGCCAATGTCCATTGAAGGATTTACATAAAGAATCTTGCTAGAGGAACTAGAAGAATGGCAGTTTACATGGACTCAAAGAGCCTGCACCACTTGTTTTGCTGGAGGAAACAGGTGTGATAGTATGGCCTGTTTCTGATTTTTCAATAATTTGATACAATGAAAATGTAATGATGCCACCTGAGTCATAGTATTGAACTGAGTTCCTATAAACTCCAGAGTTTGTGCCGAAGTCAGATTCAGTTTGGCATAGTTTATAGTAATGCCTAAGAAGTTGGAGATCTGAAGCAAGTAACCCATGGCTTGTAGAAGCTGATCTTGGTTGGGGCAGTGAGGAGCCAGTTGTCAAGGCAAGGAAACACCTGGTATCATATGCATCTCAAGTGAGCTGCCATGACTGCCATGCATTTGGTGAACACCCTGGGAGCTGTGGTGAGTCTAAAAGGCAGTCCTCTGAACTGTTCCTCTAACTCCTTCTTGGTGGCTGCTGCCACAACTATGACATCAACTGGGATTCCCTTGCTCAGTGAGGTCTATTTGAAGGGGGAATTAATAACTTATCCGGGTGCTCTGCAATGGGCTCAACAGTGTCCAGTTCTTTCCAAGCCTGGTGGGAAACCAGGTCAATAAGTTCATCCACCAGAGGGGTCACCCAAAACATAGATGGGCCAGCCTGAAAAGCCTCTAGGAACACCAATTCCTCATAAAAAGGAGTTTGGAAGACCAGCCATCTGTTTGAGTATTTCCAAGATGTTCCCAAAGGGGACATTATCAGGTAGCGATTGGGGGGGAATCCTTCTCACTCATCAAAATCAGTGTCATCTGTGAGAGACTCCATAGGGGAATATATGTGCCTCGTCTTGCATGTTCACTTTTGAGGTACCTCTTCCATGGGGTGTTCAGAGAGGTGTCAGAAGAGAGGGGAAATCCTTCTGGAGGGCATGTGTGGAGGCATCTTGCAGGTGGCTGACCCTGAGGAGCAGAAATGATGGGCTCAGAGCTTGGACCTGACAAAAGGCAAGGGATAGGATCCAAGATTTGGGAGCACAGCTGACTATTCAAATGGAAAGCCATTTCTACTACCTGAAAGACTAAGAGACAAGGAAACCTCTCCCTGCCCCTCAGAGCTGAAGCAGCTGAGGACGAGAGGTCGGGGCCAACCCGATCTGTGCCCTCCAGTGAAAATTACACCCAAGCAGCCCAGGGCCAAGGCACCAAGGGGAAGGGATGGATCTGACAAAGTAGGAGCTGCTGATGTCCTGGATCCAAGATCCACTCAGACCTGAAGTTATCGGAGCAGGGTTGGTCAGGGACACAGTAAGACTGGAGGAAGAGAGCTTCCTCAGATCCAACACCGAATCTCTCAGGGATCTTGGATCCTGGGAACCCAGAATCACAGGTTAGATCAGAAAAGGAGACATTATTGGCTGGGCAGGTGCACTAATGGATCCGAGAGGGGACAATGTTGGCAGGAGCCCCATCTGGATTTGAGCCCTTAGAAATCTCTTCATCATCCTGTCCACATCTGCCTCTATCAAGCGCCTTGAAGATCTGAATGATGCCATTGATGCGGCCTAGAATGCTTCCTTGGGGTTTGAAATAAGTGAGAAGGCACAGCTGGAGAAACAGGCTTTAAAACAAACTCCAGCGACTGGCTCCTAGGATCCGAGTAGGAGGTATTTGGCAAGGGAGAACTGCTGATGGTAATCACATCTGTCAGATCTGATGAGGCCTGTGGATCCAAGGGAAGTGCAACAGTCAGAAGGGGTCAGTGTCAAAGTTTTACTGTGTTTTTCAGGTGGCTCCACTGAGGCCATCAGAGACTTCTGGAGGGCTCATTTTTTGGAATCCATGGAGCCTTGATGAGTTTTAGAGGGGGGTTGAGCTTTAGAAGAAGAGACTGGCAGTAAGCCTTTAAGTATTAATTTGTTGTGCTAGGTAGAGATGGCCCTGGGGTTAAAGGTAGCTCATATCTCACAGGTTGACTTGAGATGTTCAGGCCCCAGGCAATAAACTCATCTCTTTTGGGCATCAGAATTAGGGATCTTATGCCCATAAGAAGTGCATTTCTTAAAACCACTGGATTTCTTCTTCTCAGGCAATTTCACAGCAGCAACTATACTAAAAACAGAATAGCCTAAGAAGATAATGAAGCAGCACACTCCAACTAAACTACTGAAAATAAGCTACTTAAACAAGTACTGCTAATTCCAACAAAATACAAAAGTTTATATATATATAAAAAACAATAATAGAGAAAAGAGAAGTGCTATGTAGTCAAGAGGCAAGGAAAACAGAAAGGGTACAGAGAATAAAAAGTCCTACTACCAGCAATAAACTAAGTCAAAAACAGGGGGGAAGAGAATAAGAAACTCTAACTACAATATCAAAATAGCAAAGAACTAGCAATTATCAAAAAATTATCAAGAAATTAGTGGAAATGTTCAACTCTCACTGCTCGAGTGTTTTGCTCCGTCTCGACATGGTGGTGGCAAATGACATCTGAAGAGTTGAGGATGGGATAGAACATTATGGGTAGAGGGAAGAGTTCGAGTTTTAGATCCAAAGTCTTGTACATGCTGCTGAGTCGGATCCAAGACCCGTTTGTGAGGAAGAATGAAAAGGACAACATCAGATCATTATAGCTAAGCCTGGTGCATTATTGGACATTATTCCCTTAATGTCCTGACATAATTGAAGAAAGATGTGTAGTTTATTTTGGTGTCTATAGCAACCTTGAGGTCATACTTTGCCTTACATTTTCTAATAGTACTCTTAAGTTCCTTGTTGGCATGTTTCAGAGTGGTCCTGTGATAAAGGGATAGGGATTTCATACAACGTTTCCTACTTTTCTGTCTTTTGTTATACAGTTTGTTAATAGAGGTGTTCCAGCAGTGAGATTTATTCCAGAATGTTTCTATTATATTTTGGGCAAACAGGTACTGATGTTTCTATGCAGCTAAGAAGGTGTTGGTAAAAGTCAGATGTGAATGTGTAACACCTCTCAGTTGGGTCCATTTGCAGAGAGTTTTGGGGAATTTTGCATAGGTCTTTTACAAGCTGAAGTCAGTTTGCAGTGATAAAGTTCCTAGACATTCTAATTTGGTGGTTTTCTGGTACTACAAGGTCTGGCAGAGAAGATGATTGACTTGTGATGAGTTTTAATTAGGGATGATGAGATGCAGGGTGGAGTACAGGCAGGAACTAGGTTGGTAAGGGCCAGGTCAAGAATATTAGAGCCTCTAGATGGCAGTTTTACAATTTAATTTAGTGCTGTGGCATTAAGAAAGTTCAGGAAACACTCAGCATGTCCATTTTTAGAGGGGTAAGTGTGCCAATTAATGTTTGGGTAATTTAAATCCTTTAGTAAGAAGGCAAATTATTTGATATTTAATCCCTCAATGGTGTTAAGGTAATTCCTATAATGTTTGGAGGACACTGACAGGAATCTGTAGCTTGCAATGAAGTAATAGGTGGATTGATTAATAGTGATCTTGATCTCCAAGACAGGGCCATGAGTAATTTGATGTCAGGCAATGGTACTTCTGACAAATACAAATACTCCCCAACAGTTATTCAAGGGCCTGAAGGAAAGATAGGAGCTAAACCCTGATGAACATACTATTACTGCACTGAAACCATGTCTCAGTAACTACATACACATGAATATGTTTAAGCTGTTGGAGGCCTCAGATTCAGGAATCTTCTAGCAATGAGCAGCATCAAAATGATGTTGTTCGAGCTGGAATATGACTTTGCTATTTAGGAATGTCCGACAAGGGGACTCTGCATAAAAAAATGTGTTATGGAGACATCAAGGACTTTATTCACTAGGCAGTAGCCCTGTTATGAGGGGTGAAAGCCATCCTTGGCAAAACAGGAAATCTTGTCTACCATCTCATCCCAGGCCAGCACATACTGAAGCTCCTTAAAATGACACCAACTGCTTAGTCAATTGTAAAAGCCAATTATCTTGTATTGGTATCTAACAAGCATTCTAGGTTGGAGATAACATGGTTATCAGATTAATTTCAAGGAATGATAGGAACAAGGTTTTCAAGGAGGGATCTAAAAACAGAGGTTCTTAGTGAATCATACTTCAAATTATATTTTCAAGCCCTCCTTATATAAATTATCAAAAAAGAAAATTATTTTCTTCAATTTTAAAACTTCTGACAAAAAGGCATTTCTTTTCTCGGAGGTATATAGATATGAAAAGAACAAACAGCATACACTTTAATATGGGTAACTTTAAATTTAGGTTAGGTAATGCCTGGGAGTGCAGCTGTTGGTTTGGGGCAATTGTTACTATCTGGAGGGTTAAACTTAATTTTTTGAAGATGTACTTAGTTTTCTGTCCTTCTTCTAAGTTAATAAGGGATAGAGGTATTCTGAAAATGTATTTAGTTTTTTGTCTGAGGATTTTCATTAAAACAAAAGTCTTGAAAATGTGACATGATTCAAAAAAGATGAGAAGAAACAACTGCATAAAAGGTCAACCTGCCAAACATTAGTGTGTGCATGTAACACAAAAGTTGAAAATACATATTCAGAAAAAAACTGTCATGCATAACAAACAGGTGGGAACACGGATGATGCAGTGGTGCAGCGGTCAACATTGTCACCTCACAGCAAGAGGTTCTCCAGTTCAATTCTCAGCTGGGGTGCCTTCTGTGCAGAGTTTGCATGTTCTCCCTGCATTCACGTGGGTTTCTTCTGGGTATTCCGGTTTCCTCCCACATTCTAAAGACATGCATCTGGAGAGTTTCTCCCTGGGCCTCTGCTGAAAATAGGGTCTGTCCTATTCAGACCTTCCCGGTCAACAAATGTTAAATAAATAAACAATAGCTTTTTATCGTAATGGCTACACTGTCCATATTATCTTGAAATGTAAATGGTCTTACAGGTATAGATAAAAGGAGTAAGTGTTGAATTATATTACGAAATGCAGAGTTTAAATGGCAATACTACAGGAGACATATTTGGAAAGAAATTAGCATGCAAATTTGACAAAGAAAGGATTTCAGGATGAATACATCAGAATATCAGGGACAGAGGAAAAGAGGAATAATTATACTACTTGCTGGAGGGGCTCCAATAGTGACAGAAGAGGGAGAAAAGACAATAATGTTAGAGTTGTGGTAGTAAAGGACTATTGGCAAGGATGGAGTTTATGCTGGTGCGTATTTATATTCCATCGAAAACTGCTATTATGAAGCTTGAGAAAATTTGGGGAGAAATAATCAGCTTTCACCAGGGAATATTACTTATGGGTGGGAAATTGAACTTGATTTGCAATGATGAAGATTTATCAAGGAGGGGCTAGAAGGGAAATATAACAAAAGATGGTATATTTCTAAAGAAATTTATGAAAATATTTGGTAGAAAAGATACAAATTCACTAGTAGTAACTCAGAATATACATATTATTCCCCAAGGTACAATAACTGGGCTAGACTAGATAGAAATTATATTTCACAGGAACATCTACATTTAATTGAAAGCTTCAGCACAAATCCAGTAACTATTTTAGATCAAGAACTAATAAATACTAAAATAAAAATTCAGAGTAATGAAAGTTGCTTTTCCACCTACCTGTTAAAAAGAGAGGAAGTTAAGGAATGGGTAGCAGAAATTATTCCAGAAATATTACAGAATATAGCTATATCTTTAGAAGTTATAGCTAGTGAGTAGGATAAAATGAAAAGGGAGTTTAAAATAGGGTAGAAATAAAATTATTAGGAAGTAGTAGGAATTAATTAGAGGACCTGACAAAGGTTAAAATATTGCAGAGTAAGGGGAATCTCATTTAACAAGAACAGGTGCAAATGCAGAGTGCTAAAGAGAAAATAAGGGAGCATCTGGATAATACTCATGAGTTTAAAACAAGTGCTGTTAAGCAACTATTTTTTGATAATAACCCTAGAACTCAAAAGCTTTTAGTACAATGACTTAGGTGACAGAAAGTAACAAGGGTTGTTGCCAAATTTAGGGAGCCTATAAGAAGAAACATAATGAGAGATCCTGTACAGTATTAGAGATATTTCAGAAATGTTATGAAAATATGTATAAAGCAGAGAAATGTCGAAATCAAACAAGGGCATAAATTGAAATATTTATGAAGGACTTAATTATGCCAAGGTTAGAGGTAAATGAGGCTTACCATATAACAGTTAAGGATAGGAGGATAGGAGGAAGTGAGATAAGCATGATGATGTATAATCACGTTTCAGGAAAGTCTCCAGGAATAGATGGTATTCCTGTAAAAGTTAGGATGGAAGAAAGTGATAAAGATCTGGAAGATTTTGCTTAAACAATATTTTAAAAGTAGGGGAAGCACCAAGATCTTGGAAGAAAGCTGTGGTGACTGTATTACCTAAAGACAGTAAAGACCCATCAGATCCAGCTTCATATCAACCCATTTCAGTTTTAAACCATTATTATAAAGTGTTTATGTATATACTAACTAAAAGAATGGAAAATGTTTTGCCAAGATTGATATAGATCAATATGGTTTTGTGGAGGGGAAGCAAACATTTGAAACATAACAGAACAATGGTAATACAAAGAGAAGTAGAATATAAGGAAATACCACTGTTGCTGGTAGGTCTTGATGCAGAAAAAGCATTTGAAAGAATAAGCTGGATTTTATGAGAAGGGCAATGGGAGCATCTGCAATCCCTGATATAGCAATAAGGTTATTAGAATATAAGAAGGATCACAGGCAAGAATTAAAGTGTAAGGATTCCTCTCTGATAAGTTGTGTTTGAACAGAGGAACCAGGCAGGGGTGTCTTCTTTCATTTTATTTGCTTTATATTTTATTTTTTATTTTTATTTTATTTTACATTTGTTTACCGGGAAAGTCCGACTGGAACAAGGTCCATTTACAGCAAAGGCCCGGGGAAAAAGCGCCATAACAACACAAATACAACAAATAAAAATTTTTGTACAGTGGCATATATACATTCAAGGAGATATATCGTACATTAGTTTGATCTAAGCAAGCTTGGTATATACACAGTAAACCTTGGATGTCACTATTGGTAGAACAAAGCATAAATTGAGAGATGCAATCAAGAAAACAGATTTAGAACCATTCACAAAGAAAATAAGGGACTCAAAAATGCAAAGATATAATTGGTATGGTAATCAACAAAAGTTAGATTTATTAGCATTGTCCCCTCACACCAAGAGGTTCTCCGGTTCAATTCTTGGCTGGGGTGTCTTCTGTGCAAAGTCTGCGTGTCCTTCCTGTGGTCGCATGGGTTTCCTCCGGGTCCTCCAGTTTCCTCCCACATTCCAAACACATGCAGTAGGTAGATTGGACACTTTAAATTGGGAGTAGATGTGAGTATGTGTGCAAGTGAGTGGTACTGATGAACTACCAATGTAGAGCTAGACACCCGGTGATGTAAACCTTGGCTTGAGATGATTGTCACTGTTGAAGTGACACCCCAACCCCATGTGTAAAATGGGAAAAATGGGTTGAGGATGGATGGATTCCTTTGTACCTGATAAATCCAGAAGAGGATATCTGAGTGTTGTGCAATACTTTGAGACAGTTTCAAGTCTTTTCAGGATATTGAAAATAAAGCAAAGGTTATAGCTGTAAATTATGTACACACACATGAACTGGTTCAACAATATTCATATTTACAATAATAAGATGAAGTATTTAGGAGTATGCAATAAAAAGGCTAATGATATGTGGGAAGAGACTATATAGATAATATAAAAAAAGAGAAACTAGAAGCTCTTGTTTAAGGATATGCACAGTAAGATATAAGCAGTGAAATATTTTTAGTTCCTTTAGTTTTATAAATGGGTCAAGCATATTTTTATCAATTAGAAAGGTTGTAGACATTAATTAGAAAAGAGCTGAAGGAATTTATCTGGGAGGGGAAGAGGATAAGAGTTAACTGAGATAAGTCGATCCTTCTAATAGAACAAGGTGGTTTAGAATTGCCTGATTTAAAGGGATATTTCAGAGCTACACAGTTAAGGCTCATATACAGAAAACAAGCAGAAGGTTAGAATTCAAAATGGAAAGGAATGATGATGAAGCGGGGGGGGATTCAAGAAATAAAAGTATCAGAAATTATTCAAAGAACTAAGCCAATGCGAGAATGAGGAAAGGAGATTTTTCCAATAGAGATGACTGCAAATAGTGGTGTGACATCCGTGCTCTGGGCCAGTAATCAAGGAGCCTGAATCCTCACTACTGACATCGATGAAGGACATTCACTTGGAACAAAAATAGATACACACAGTATTTCCAGATGCAGCTTTCTACACCAAGCACAATTTTCCCTTAACAGCATACAGAGGACACACTCAGTCTGGTGGCTGGGTTTCCCCTCTCTGTCTCTCCAGACCCCCAGTAAGACTCCTCACTGGCACAGCTGTAGAGTTGAGTCCTCAGCTGAGTGTTCCACGTCAAGACCTTTCACCAACCTCTCTGCAAAACCAGTGCTCTGTGTCCCTGCCCCAAGTAACTGACACACATACACACACACTGTTTGAGATTTAATTTTCACACACACACACACACACACACACACACACACACACACACACACACACACACACACACACACACACACACCTGGGAAAGGCTGGCATAGATTTACTAGCCCTGCTACCTTTGCCTAGACTACAACATAGTTATATTGCCACCAGCCAGTTACTCTAAGGCTCTTATAAGGGTACCCAATTATACTGACTAAAATTAATACCAATTCAAATGTGAGTGTTTGACCAATGTAGCAAAGCTTTCAGGAGTGGCCACAGTGTCACCAAATAAATATAAGTACTCTCAAAGGTTTAAATATTTTCCAAAAGAACAGCCATAATGAAAAGTTTAAATATATTTATTAATAAATAATAAAAGAACATGTAAATACTAGATATCTATTTACAATAAACACCACCATTTCAATCACACTAAATATTAAAAATAACACAGGTAGATAGATTCACAAAGATACAGAAAAACAATACTTAACTAACCTCACTATATTTTCCTGACTGATCTAAAGAATTACTATTCCCTGGTTACTTACTAAAGCAAGAGAAGATGAAGTGGATGAGTGGTCCTCCTTCTTGATCAGGTTTCAAAAACAGACTGCTCTGAGACTTCTGTCTCATCTAGTGTTGAAACACCATTTCAGTGCTGGATTACAGAATGACATAACACACATTTGGTCATCTGACTTGAGGTTCCAATACTACACTCTTTACTGGCAAATGGACCAGAATCTAGCACGTATGTGTCAATAATACACATGCAGAGTTTTACTGAGATGTGTTATAGCATTTGGAAGCTATACAACCATTTCAAAACTTCCACTCTTCCAGGGTAGCAATTACTTCACTACTAACAGCAAAACAATAGGATTCATAGTATTGGTTTTCACAGACATTTCATTTCTGGCTGTAATCAAAACTGTAAGATACAATCATTGTGGCCCAAACCAGGTAATTTAATTTCAGACTATTTTGCAAACTTAGCTGGACTGAGATTAACCTTCTCTTCCAGTATCCTCTGTTACAATATATTAATTTCAAAAGTTACAATACAGTCTGATATACAGGTGTATTTCTTTTTTGTCCATCAGGACCCGTTGTTGGTACATTTTTAACACAAGCAGCTTTACATATAGATTTTCAACACAAGCATCTGTACAAATCAGTTTGATATACAAATGACATATAATTTTTTTACAAAACTCTAGCTAGCTATGCTGTCATATGTTATACATCCACTGCACTTCTTCTCCTGGCATAGCTAGCAATGCCTCACATCATCACATCTCAACCCCTTTGAAGACCTAAGCTAGTTTCTCAAGTGACCCTAGAGAAACATTGCATGGGAGGAATGAGCCTGTCTGGGAATATATTAACCCATATCTTGTCTTGAGAATCCACCTGCATTGTCATAGTTGAACCCACTACAGTGCTGCACTGTCATGTCATATGGCAGCAACCCTAGGCTCCACCTTAATAACTTGGCATTTTGCTGGCTGGCTTGATGTAGCCATAGATCCCACTCAGTCTCCTCCTGCCACCCCCTGCAAACACTTAACACAAGGGCCTCCTTATCATGGTATGGTTTCATCATATTAATATGGTACAGTTTGTGCCCCTGCCTCCTGCCTATTAGTTCTACCATATAGTTAACATCACTGACCTTCCTTACCACTCTGAAGGGTCCCTCCCAAGCTGCCTGCAGGTTACTGTGTCTGACAGGAATGAGCACCATAACCTGCTGTCCCATAGCATACTATCAAGCTCGAGCATTCCTGTCATACCAGACCTTTTTCTGCTGTTGGGCTCCTGCCAAGTTCTCCTGGGCCAAGCGCATGAGCTCGCTAAGCCTTGTCCTGAGGTTTAGGACATATGCCGCAACAGACTCCTTGTGGAAGTCACACTCAACCACCCACTCATCACGAATCAAATCTAAAGGCTCCGCTCACCCTGTGCCCATACAGCAACTCAAAGGATGAAAAACCTGTGGATTCCTGGGGAGCTTCACTGTATGCAAACAGCAGATGGAGCAAATATTTGTCCCACTCTCTCTTAAAATGGTCTGCAAATGCCTGTAGCATGGTCTTTAGTATAGAGTTTAACCTCTCTCTCTGGTATCCTCTGACAACAATGCTTCACTGTCAGCCTGGGTACTGCCACTCATCTCTGCCCTTGCAGTCACTCTATCTAAGGGAACATCAGTACCTACCAGCACCTGTGGCTCACCTTCAGGCTCACTGCTACAGGGTAGCTCCTTCCCTGAAATAGCCACCTCACCAGCCATGGCTTCAAGTGTGGGTGTTGTCTGGGTCTCCCCCAGGCTACCAGCCCCACATGCCTGTCTCCAAGCCTGACTGTGTGTAACTGCATGCACACATAGTACAGCATTATCAAAATAATTCCCTATCAAGATATCTACAGGGAATTCCTCAAATACACCTATGTACTTGCTTCCTTTTCCAACCTCCCAGTCAAGGTGAACCCTGGCCAAAGGCATTTGGAATGGGATCACTCCTAGAGCTCTGACGGGAGTGGACTGCCCAAACAAGTACTGCTCCTCTTTAACCACTGCAGGCTTCACAATGATTATGTCAGAGGCTGCGTCTCTCTTAATAGTGACATGTTTTCCATCTACTAAGGATATAAACTCTGATGATAGTCTGGTATCCCTGTTGTCTCCAGACAACTTACCACTGACATACTGTTATTCCCACTTGCTGACTCCCCCACCTTTTGTTCCCCACCTTGTCTCCATGGATATCTGTATGCTACATGGCCCCACTGGTTACATTAAAACATCTAACCCTTGATCCTGGCCATGTACTTGAGCTAGTGGCTTCCCCTGTTACTGATGGACTCTGTTGAGGTGGTTTAGGCTTCCCACCATAGATTCTCATATATCCATGTGCAACGCTGGGTATCCCCTTCTTGTGCAGTGATGCACTGCTTGCTAAGTAGCGATCCTCCTTTCTCCCCCAGCTAATCTGCAGAGTTATACTCCCGGTCTGCCAATCAGATTTCACTTGCTCAGGCAAAGTGCTAAGGGCTTGTTCCCTCACCAAAAGGTCTGCAAGCCTTTCAAAAGTGGTGACCTGACACCCACTCACCCACCTATGAAAATAAGTGCTTAACTCAGCAATATAATCACATGCACTTTCATCTGCCTTGCATCTATGCTCACAAAACTTTTTTCTGTAAGCTTTATTGTTAACTTTAAACATTCCAATAAACATTGTTTTACTTTGTCATAGTTTAAACAATCAGTATCAAATAATTTAGAAATAGCAGTTACAGATTTACCATGAAGTAACAGGTCAGGAACTGGGTTTGAGCCCTTGGTCAACATTATACTGTTTATATACTCTTTCAAATATATGAATAAAACTATCAAAATTATTACCCTCTGTAAACTGCGGAAGAAATTTACTTATCTTTATTCTCTTCCCCATTACCTCCATGACTCTGACGAAGAGTTAGCATCTCCCTCTCATGTTGGCGCTGTTTCTTATTTTCTTCGGCCTTTGAACACCACGATCTCTTATTTTCTTCAGCCTCCAAATGTTGCAGTCTCTCTGCTAATTCTAATTCCATCTGTATCTCCTTTTCATTAGCCTCCAGACACCACAGTCTCAGTGCTGATTCTAATTCCAAACGTTTGCCCTCTAGTTCAAGTCTCTAACTCCAGACAGATTTTTAAGTCCTCTGAGGAAAAGGTGAACTGTCCTGTTTCTAAGGGCTGCAAATCCTCATCACCAGACTGGTTATCCTCCTGGTTGCTGGTCTGGGCTACAGCTGTGAATAAAGCTGAAATAATTTGCTCTTTTGTCAGACTGGTGTGCACCAGTCCTTTGGCTTCACACACCTTGGCCAACTGGTTCTTTGTCAGCTTGCCATAATCCTCTGCTGACATCTTTGCCTGATTTCACTGACTAAACTAAACTAACAAAAAATAAAACTGTTGTGAAAATAAAATTCTGTATGTTTAACTTGTGGCTGCTGAGTACATACACCTTCACTGACAACTGCCTACAGGCTACAGAAAAAGAAGTTATGTCTTACCATAATGTTCCATCTGTGTTGTTGATCTTCATCTATTCTTGACTGCTGGATTATGGTACTGAACCTCGGAACCAATCCTGTCATTCTATAGCTCACGTCAGCCAAAAAAATGTCTCGAGCAGTAAGTCTACCCACAATTCCCCTCTCCAGATTACCTCAGATCGAGTCTGCAATAGATGGAAAGACTGAATAATAAAAGTCAGAAACCTTGTCCAAAGGCACCTGTGACAAAAAGAACCCAGGACAGGGAATCACTCCACCAGAAACCTCAAGGAGGGAAGCAGGTGGGAGGGACGCAAGAATAGATGAAGATCGACAACATAGATGGAACGTTATGCTGAGACATAACTTCTTTATCTGATGTTGTCAATCTTCATCTATTCTTGACTAATAGGAAAGAGTCCCCAGCTACCTTGTATCCTAGGAGGCCTTATGGAAGGACATTCCTGAGCAACATAGAACCAAAAGATACTCTCCCCTTGGAGACCATATCTAATTTGTAATGTGTGATAAAGGTATGGGGCTTAGCTCAAGATGCAGCCGTGCAAACTTCTGACATGGAAGCTTTGGAATGGAAGGCAGCAGAAGTCGCCACTGATCTAGTAGAATGTGCCTTGACTAGTTTTGGGAGTTTTATATTCAGCTTCATGTAGATGAAAAACATACAGTCTCTCAACCACCTGGATAGAGTTACGTTGGAGACTGGTCTGCCCATAGTTGCACTAGCAAAAGATACAAACAATTGTTCAGATCATCTAAACTGTTTAGTTATATCTAGTTAGAACTGCAACTGCCTGTGTACATCCAGAAGGCGAAGGCAGTACTCTCCTTTGTTAAAATAATTTGGGAAAAATACAGGCAAGTCTATAGACTAATTGATATTAATCTCTGAAATCTTAGGAAGAAAGGTTGGATTTGTCCTGAGTGACACTCTATCTTTATGAAAAATGACGTAAGGGACTTTAGAACATAGGGCTTGTAATTCAGAGACTCGTCTCGCTGAAGTGACAGCTAAGAGAAGTAACATCTTCCAGGAAAGGAACTTTAAGTCACAGGTAGCTGTTGGTTCAAATGGTGGAGCTGTAAGCGATTGCAGTACTAGGGTCAGATTGCAAGGTGGGAGAGGATCTTTAAAGGCAGGCTTTAAGCATATTGTACCCTTTAGGAATACCTTCCAAATTCTGCAGGAAATTAAAGGCTGGTCTCCAAATCCAATATGAAAACTTGAAATTGCTGCTAAGAAAACTTTGACTGTAGACACAAAGGTTCCTTTATTAAAGATGGCAGCTAAAAATTTCAGAATGTTCTCTACTGGCCCTGGAAAGGGGCCAAGTCCATTGTCAGAGGCCCAAACAGAAAATCTCTCCCATTTGCTTAGGTTGAGAGTCCTGGTGAATTGTTTATGAGATGCCAACAAAATGTGCCACATGGAAGAAGGTATACCATTATGCCTGGCGACTATCAGAAGTGGAGGAACCAAGCTATTAGCTTGTGTCTGAAGACAGGGATACACTAGTCCCTGTGGATGGGAGAGGAGATAAAGAACTGGGACCAGTGTTCATGGGTGGCAGAGCAGATGAGGCCAAAGGAAGGGAAACCATGTCTGTCGAGGCCAATAAGGAGCAGTGAGGATACTTTGTTTCTCAACTGAGATGCTTTCTTGAGAAATAAAGGAATTAGAGGGAGGGGGGAAATGCATACAGTAGACCCGAGGGCAAATCTTGGAGAAGACTGTCCCTGGGGGACTTCCCCTGAGGGGGAATTAGGGCTTCTGCACTTGTTGTTCATGGGTGAGGCGAAGAGGTTGCAGCAAGGCTGACCCCAATGAAGAAAAATCTCCTTTGCTACTCTGGAGTTCAGAGACCACTCGTGCGGCATGAGAATGCATCTGCTCAATTTGTCCGCAATTATGTTGGCAGCCCCTAAGATGTGCATTGCTATCAAAAAGTGGTCGGAAGATATGGCCCATTGCCACACTCGGACTTCTCAACACAATGAGTAGGACTTGGTCCCCCCCCCCCAGTTTGTTGGTGTTGCAGCCCACTGACATGTTGTCTGATTGAATAGCTATCATCCCTAGAGGTAAGGCAGAATGAAACGCTTGCAATTCCAGAAGCACTGTTCTTAGCTCCTGAACACTGATACACATGTTGGCTTAAGAGGGGGACCAAGTGCCTTGGACTGTCTTTCCCAGATAATGCCCCCCCCAACCACATCTGGGAAGCATCAGTGATCACTATGGCCTTGGGCTGAAGGAAAACAAAGGGACGTACTCAAATAATCTCTGAATGCATCCACCAGGTTAGATCATTCTTCCATCGAGTGGATATGAAAATATGTGGTAGGTTAGAATCAACCATTGGTTTGCTAGTAGCCACTGGAAAAGCCTCATGTGAAATCTTGCTGATGAAACCAAAGTGATAGCAGCTGCTATGGAGCCTAGTGCTGGCAGAATCAGTTGAGCAGGTATCTTGTTTGAGCGTAGTAGAAGATGAACCTGCACCTGTATTTTCTGCAACCTGTGAAGGTGAGGTGATGCAGTGCAAGAAGTGTTGAGACGAGCTCTGATAAATTCCATGTCCTGAGTGGGGTCTAACTGGGATTTCACAAAGTTGACTGTTATGCCCAGTCAGTGGGATAGGTTCAGGATGAAGTCCGTGGTCTGTTGTAGCAGATGCCTGGACGGAGCAGAGAGGAGCCAGTTGTCTAGATAAGGAAATACTCAGAATCCATGCAGCCTCAAGTGAGTTATGACCACTGCCATACATTTGGTGAACATGCTGGGGGCTGTGGTGAGGCCAAAGGGCAGCACTCTGAACTGGAAATGACTGGCTCTTATCCAGAAGTGGAGAAATTTTCTTGAGCGTTTGTCCACCTTTATGTGGTAATACGCATCTTGAAATTCAATACAGCAAATTCAATCGCCTTTCCCCAAAAAGGGGCAGAATAGACTGAACCATAACCATCCAGAATTTTACTTGTTTGACGAATTTGTTTAGAATACTGAGACCCAAAATTGGTCTCCAATCCCATTTTCTTTGGCATTAAAAAGAATCTTGAGTAAAAACTGGATCCTAATTGGTCTGGTGGGACTTCTTGGATGACTCTTTTTTTTCTAGCAGCTTTTGAATTTCTATTGCTGCTTGAACTCTCTGACTGGGTGGAACTTTGGGGAGTCTTGCAGCAGTTCTCAGATAAAAGGAGAAGGGAATTAGATAACCTCTGGTAATTTATCCTTAGCACCCAGGCATCGGTGGTTATGCGTTGCCAGGCATTTGGATGCAAGGAAAATCATCCCCCAACTGCTTTCAGAGGTAAGCAATCAGAAACCTTTCAGGAGCACTTATAGGGTTGACTGGAGAACGAATCTCTTGAACTCTGATTCTGCTGACCACCCCTGCCTCTGGGATGGCGTCTTCCACTAAAGCTTCCCCCTCTGCCCCAAGGAGAGTCCGAGCCACATGTGTCCTGGAGAGGCTTCTGGGATTTCTTGAACCACATTTTACCACTCCTTTGATTCCTGGAATAGGCTCATTAAGGATTGGAAAAATGTACGCCCACAGCAGACAAACTCTTTCCATCCTTTTCACACCTGTACAGTTTCCTTTACTTTGTGGCCAAACAAAGAGGACCCATAAAAGGGGGCATTAACAAAGGAAGACTTGAATGGTTCCACAAACTTGCACAGGCGCATCCAAGCGTGTCTCCAAATTGCAATGCCTGCAGCTGCTGACCTGGTCACATGTGCATTGAGCCTTATGAATGAGTTTGAGATCAAATCCAGGGTAGCTAGTTGGGAGGCCACTTTTTCCTGGACCCCCTCATCCATAGCCCCCACCAGGGTATCTGACAGCTCCTTGATCAGATCCCTTTGGAGTGTAGTGAAGTGCGCCAAGAAGTTCAAGGACCTGATGGAGAAGGTCGATGATGCATACACCCGTTTCAAAAATATGAACTTCGCCCTGGACTCTCGGCTCAGGGGATGGACAGTAGAACTTTCCTGGACTAGTTCTTTCTCATGGCAGATGGTACCACCATGGCATCTACTACCAAGCATTTAGCCCAATGTGGCTTGTCCCTTGGGGCAGTAAGTATCTTGTCAGGTCTCTGGAGGACTGGTTCCACAGAATCAGGAGCCTTCCAAGCCCGCTGAGCAATTAGTTTAATTAAATCATCAGAGGGCGGGGTCACCCAGGTGGTAGATGGGTGCACACCAAAGGCTTGCAAGTATACAGATTTCTATGACGGAGGGTCTTTGGACTTCCAATCACCCTTCTGTTTTAGGATCTCCAGAATGTCTCCAAAGGAGACGTCTTTAGGGGGTGACCATGGGGACCCTCTCCTTCTTTGAAATACATGTCCTCTGTGACAGATTCTTCTGGAGAATCGAGGTGTTTTCTCTTACATGATCTCTTCCAAGGTGGGTCTTCAGTGGGAGCATCTGAGTAGGAATCAGAAGAGGGAGTACCTTTAGAAGGCAAGTCTTGCAACTATGATGACCAAGGGTAGAGGTTGGCGGCTGAACTGAAAAACCTGAGATCACAGAGAAAGACTCCAATAACAAAGAAGCCACGTGAGAAGAAGCAGTGACGAGCCCTTTCCATAGCCTGAAAGGCAGGACCCCCTGAGGAGGGATAGGAGTCTGGAACTGAGACTGAAAACTCAGAACTGAGGTCACACCCCACCCCGACAGTGCCACCTGACAGACAAGAACTGAGGAAGGGTCCACTGCCGCCGTAACGGTAAGGGATAAGGATGGCTCCATAGAAATGCTTGAAGCCAACATGAACACTCCATGCTTGATGGCAAAGACACAGTCCTGGGGACTGAGGGGGTCAGAGCCAGACTTAGTGTCTAGCACAAATGTGTAGTCAGAGCAGAATTCATTGGAATCTGGGAGGTCGGAGCCAATGGCTCTAAAACCTGTGCCAAAGTTAGAGGAAGGGAGTAATTGGGCATGGACGGAGAAAACACACCTATCCAGAAGGGAGAAGTGGCTGAACAGAACAGGTAAGACCCCAGGCTTCCAAGATTTGGTCCACTAACCTAACAACATCCATTTCCAAGAGACTTCTGCTGGTGTGCATCAAAAAGGCTGAAGGAGACTCAGGTCTCTCTACGAACGGACTAGGTAATTGTCCATGGAAAGGGTCTAAAGAGGGCGAATAAGTAGACCTGGGTTCTGGGACAATTATTAGCTTCAACACTATCTGTTGCACCATGGCAGAAACAGTCGTCAATGAAATCAGAGCCATGGAGTGGTTGGAGCCATAAAACTAGGACTCTGAGCCAAAGACATAGCCAGTGCAGAAGGCACCAAAGAACTTTTCAGTGTCGGAGACTTTGACCATTCTGAAATTTTTGAAACCTTGGATTTTGGTTCTGTGGAGGAACCCTCAGAAGCATGCTTGTGCTTTTTAACAGTCGGTGCCAAAGGGGATTACGGCACCGAGTGAGGGGACTTAAAGCCAGGGGCCGGAGGAGACTCATCAGCCTTGGACAAGGCTTCCTTGAAAAGTGCCTTAAGGGGCCCTTTCAGGATCAATTTATTTTGTCTGTCTGCCAGGGTTCTATTACTAAAGCCCTGGCAAATGGAACAATCTACACTCAATTGAGGAACACCCAAATAATAAACATATTTTTTGTGATTGTCTGAGTTTGGCATTTTTCTATTGCAATCTGGAGAGGAGAATTGTGGGTAGACTTACTGCTTGAGAGATTTGTTTGGTTGACATGAGCTATAGAATGGCCGGATCCATTTTGAGGTTCAGAACCATAACTCATCAGTCAAGAATAGATGAAGATTGACAACATCAGATGTTCAATTAATATCTACACCACTGCTCACCAATATGTGATGCCCCTGCTCTGGGCCAGTAATCAAGGAGCCTGAATCCTCATCACTGTCACTGGTGAGGGACATTTGCTTGGAACAAAAATAGATACACATTGCACCAAGAACACAGGGAACACACTCAGTCCTGGGGCTGAGTTTCGCTCTCCAGGCCCCCAGTCAGACTCCCTACTGGCACAGTGGTAGAGTTGAGTCCTCAGTCGAGTGTTGCAAGCCAAGTCCTCCACCACCCTCTCTGTTAAACCAGTGCTCTGTGTGCCTGCTACAAGTAGCTGACACACACGCTATTTGAGATCTGATTTTTACACACACACACATACACACACACACACACACACACACACACACACACACACACACGCACTTGGGAAAATCTGGCACAGATTTATTAGCTCTGTTACCTTTGCCCAGACTATAACTTATACTGCCACCAGCCAGCTATAATAAGGCTCTTACAAAGACACCCAATTATACTGACTAAAATTAGTACCAATACAAATGGTAGTGTTTGACTAATGCAGTAAGGCTTTCAGGAGTGGCCACAGTGTCATCAAATAAATGTGCACATTCTCAAAGTTTGAAATAGTCTCTAACTGACCAGCCACAATGAAAAAGTTTAAATATATTTAATAATAAATAATAAAATAAAATGAAAATACTAGATAATCTGTTTACAATAAACACCAGAGTTTCTGTCACTGGAAATATTACAAATAACACAGATGGATAGATTCACAGAGATAGAGATAAACAGGACTTAACTAATCTCACTATATTTTTCTGACTGATCTAAAGAATTAATATTCCCTGGTTGCTTACTAAAGCAAGGCAAGATGAAGCGGGTGAGTGGTCTTCCCTCTTGGTCAGTTTTCAAAACAGACTGCTCTGAGACTTCTCTCATCTAGTATTTCAGTGCTGGATTACAGAATGACATCACACACACCCCTGGTCATCTGACTTGATTCTCGTACTACCCCGTTTACAAGCAAATGAACCAGAATCTAGCACATATGTGTCAATATTATATACACATAGATCTTTGCTGAGATGTGTCATAGCATCTGGAAGCTATAAAACCATTTTAAAACTTCCACCTTTTCAGGGTGGCAATTAATTCACTGCTAAGGACAAACAGTGGGATTCATAGTCCTGCTTTTCACAGATATTTAATCTCTGGCTGTAATCAGAATGTAAGATACAATCTTTATGGCCTAAACAAGATAATTTAATTTCAGACTATTTTTCAAAATTAGCTGGACTGAGATTAATCATTTCTCTTCCAGTATCCTCAGTTACAATATATTCATTTCCACGCTTACAATATAGTCTGACATACAGGTGTATTTCTTTTCTGTCCAACAGGATCCACTGTTGGTACATTTTTAACACAAGCAGCCTTACAAATACATTTTCAACACAAGCATCTGTACAAATCAGTTTGACATATAATTCTTTACAAAACCCCAGCTAGCTATGTTGGCATATGTTAAACATCCACTGCCCTTCTCCTCCTGGCATAGCTGGCAATGCCTCACATCATCACAAGGAGTACTGAAAATAGGCAAGGGGTGGTAGAATTTACTGGATTAAATCGGCAAAGAAACCAACTTACTGGGAGCAAATAACTAGAAAGGGAAAGGTAATAAAGTAGGATGAGAATAAGAAGACGTTTAGACTGCAGGCTAGAGACTGCCTTCCAACCAGGGATTGATATCAGAGTATAGTCAAAGAGAAATGATAAAGGAATCTTAAGTGAAAGACCTGCACTGGTAGAGTTTTTAGCTGAATCTAGAAAAGAAGCTGCTGTTAAAAAAGAGATAATTAGTATAATATATAAAATATGGAATTATAACTATAAGAATCAATCAGAAAAGGTTAAAAAACATTGGGAAGAGAGTTTGGAAAAGCAATTTATAAGAGTGTAATGGGAGGATGTATGTATGGCTCCCAAGTATGCAACAAAGTTGAGAAGGTTTAGGATCGTTGCTTGCTAATGTTTGCATAGGTATTTTTATATGGGTGAGCAAATGGCTGTCAATAAGGAAATGATTCCTTTGTGCTGGGGCACAATATCTTAATTGCCTTGACAGACTAAGGTCTTATTAAGTTTAATTATGGTGGCTATCAAAAAACATTTACATTTACATTTACAAGAATATGGAAATCAAAGTCTAAATCAACTGTATTTGAAGGACTGTATATTATAAAACAGATAAAAGCCCTGGAAGAGGGATCTTTAGAAAACAGGAGAAGCAAATTACATGGAAACTGTGCGAATAATATATGCAGAATAATGTTCAGAAGGAGGGGTGAGTGTTAGACTGACAATGGTTATAAAAGTAGAAAATATAAGTGATGTATAATATATGTACATGCGAAAAGATTAATATTGTTGGTTTGTTTTTTCTATTAATGTATGTGTGCCTGTGTTTTAGGTGATAATTTAATAAAGGTGTTTTAAAAAAAATCACTTGTGCTAATCTCATACCTTAAGTGAAAACTCATGGCTATAATTCTGACTCAAAATACTTTTCAGTTTTTTACAATTATTATACAGTACAGCATTTTGTTATAATATATTGTTCTCTTTTTGTATAAATTATATCTATACTATTATCTGATAGTTATGTATTTTATGACTGTACAACTGTATCTGAAGTACTGAATATTATAAAAGAAATAAAGTAACTGGAAGAGGGATCTTTAGAAATGAAAAGGGGCAAATTACATAGAAATAAATGGAAATTGTGCAAACAATACATGCAGAATAATGCTCATAAGGAGGCCGAGTTAGGTTTAATGGAAGGCAGGAATTCAGCAGTTTATGCAATATTAGATTGATGACAGTTACAAAGAAAGAAAAGATATGTGATGTATAATTTATGAACATTGAATTACCTTAAGTACCCAACTATCCAAGGCTACCTGCTGGCAAAAGAGAAGACTAAGTCTTAGAGACACAGAAAGGTTGCCTGGGTGGGAGGAACGTGAAATCTAAGCAGGCACACAGTTATGCTGACTGACAGGACTGCCCTTCATTTTTTGCAGAGTTTCTTTTCTTTTTTGAGCCCCCGCCCCACACTGTTTTTTTAACCTTGATTAGTGGTTCTTTGGTGTTTAAACTATTTACTGGAAAGGGGGCTAAGACAGAGGGAAAACTATTATTTGGTCTGAAAAGGGAGGACAAAAAAAATCTGACTGACTACTTGAATCAGTTTTCCTCTTTCATTACACTTTTAAGCACCTCAAATGCACAACAGCCAGAGTCTCTTTATATAACAGAGAATTTAAAATCTTAACTTTAATATCACCAGGAAGATTATGAAAATGAAGCCAAGCAAGTCTTCTCAAAATTGATCAAGAAGCAGCTGCTTTAGAAGAAGAATCATCATTATATGCACATTTTAGAGTATGCTTAGTCACCTGAGAAGTAGGTCACAGAGACATTTAATAAATTCTTTACTTCAGCAGAAAGTAAAGTTGTGTAAGCAGACTTACCATAACAGTAGATGTTTGAATGATAATTGCCACAGTAGCCTTAGCTTTATGCATTATATTCTAAATAGCATATATCAGCCAGCACACCTTCTAAGTTTCAGGGCAACTTTCATAACCGAAACAGTTAATCAGCTCAAGTTGAGTTGATTAAAATGACAGGTTTGGGCTACAAGCGCTTCTGAGCTTTTGTGCCAACAGAGAGAGGGAGGCTGAGGCCTGAACTGGCAAAGCCAGGAGCAACAAAAGTAAGTGTCCATTGCCTGGCATAAACAACACACCCAAAAACAAGGGGATAGAGGGAGGGAGCAATTACTGCAGCACTAAAGATCTGAAGAGCTACTGTTATGATAAGTTTATTTATACGACTGCATTGTGTTCATCGTATTGATCACAGCTGCACTAGGTTTAGCTATTTGGGTAGATTACCATAGCTTACTACATTTGGGAAGTGGAAGGGGAATGACTCAGGGGACATTCAAGCTTGTAATGCATTAAAAACATATGAAAAGAGGACCAAGTTGCTGACATAAGTGAAGCCAAGGCCCTAGTACAGTGGGCCTTGGCCCTGCTTGGAATAGTTCTGTTAACGTGAGTAAAATAAAAGGTAATAGCCTGAAATAACCATTTGGAGATAGTCTGTTTTGACATGGGTCGTCCCTTCACAAGAAATCAACAATTAATCCAGAGATCAGAAATATTTAGCTCTGTCATCCAAGGTATGGAGTATCCTTTTTCCCCTCATTTTTTGGTTCAGGAAAGAAAATGGGGAGATGGTTAGTTTGGTTCAAACTAAACTCAGATACCACTTTAGGCATATAAAAAGGATTACTTCTCACAGAAACCCTGTTTCTGTAGAAAACAAGACAGGGATGATGCACCATAAGACCTTGCAACTCAGATTATCTTCCTGCAGAAATCAGCGCAATCAGAAAAACAGTTTTCCGTGTTAATTACCTCAAGTAAACCACATTACTTGGTTCAAATGGAGTTAGCCTCTCTAACACAAAATTAAGATCCCAAGAAGGGGCTACCAGTTTTTTTGGAGGCCTGTTATGCAATAACCTTTCAAAAACATTTTAACATAAGAATGCCTTCAAACAGGAAAATCCATGAGCAGAAATGCTGAAATGGCCGATAAATGAACCTTCATGAAGGAGTAAGTAAGGCCATAGGGTAGTAACTCACACAAATATTGTAAAACCAGAGGAACAATAGCCCTGAATGCGTGCTGGTTATGTTGTTGACATTAACTAGAAAACCTTTTCCATTTGCTAATATAAAGAAGTTATGTCTTACCATAACATTCCATCTGTATTGTTGATCCTCATTCAGTCATTACGCATGGGTATCGGTTCCGACCTTGGAACCGAGCCGGCCATTTTCCAAGCTTGCGTCAGCTTCAAACTCTCGAGCTAAACTCTTATCCACAGTCCCCCTCTCCCTGTTACCTCAGATTGAGTTTGCAAGTCAAAGAAGGTAGTGGCTACCTCTGGTCAAATAACCTAAGAGAACCGGATGGTGAGATTCACTAGAAACCACAGGAGGGGGAAGGAGGGAGGGTCGTAATGACTGAACGAGGATCAACAATACAGATGGAACGTTATGGTAAGACATAACTTCTTTATCTGATATTGTTAATCATCATTCATTCCTTATGCATGGGACAGAGTCCCCAGCTACCTCTATTCCTGAGAGGCTCTCATGGAAGGACATTTCTGAGCACCATAGAACCGAAAGATGCTCTTCCCCTGGAGGCCAAATCCAATTTGTAATGATTGATGAAGGTATGAGGCATAGCCCAAGTTGCAGCTGCACAGATGTCATGTAAAGAAGCTCTGGCATGGAAGGCAGCAGAAGTTGCCACCGACCTTGTTGAATGAGCTTTCATAGTAGTAGGCAACGAGATATTACGTTGTGTATAAATGAAGGTCACACAGTCCTTCAACCATCTAGCTAATGTGACCTTAGCAACAGCAGATCCTAATATAGGTCCAGAAAAGGCCAAAAATAACCGGTCTGATTTACAAAAGGACTTAGTCCTGTTTAAGTAACAATGGATTTGTCTGTGGATATCTAGGATATGTAGGCAATACTCTCCTCTGTTTGAATGATTGGGAAAGAAAACTGACAATTCAATGGTTTGATTAATGGACATTTCAGAGATCACTTTTGGCAGACATGATGGATTAGTTCTCAGAGACACTCTATCTCTATGAAAAATCAAGTATGGACTCTTGATACATAAAGCTTGAAGCTCAGAAATACATCTGGCAGAAGTAATGGCGACTAAAAACAAGGTTTTCCATGACAAATGCTTGAGGTCGCAAGAAGAGGCTGGTTCGAAAGGTGGCATTGTCAGAGCTTGTAGAACTAATGATAAATCCCATGGTTGAATAGGTTCTCTAAAAGGTGGCTTCAGATGATTCACACCTTTTATGAAGGTCTTGCACAATTTGTGGGACATAAGAGAGGAATGTTGGACACCCTCATGAAAATTAGAAATTGCAGCCAAATGAACTCTAATGGTAGAGGCCGATAGACCCGATTGGAAAAGGTCGGCCAGATAGTCTAGTATTATCGACACTGGTGCTGAGAAGGGATCTACTTGTTTATCTTTCAGCCAACAGGTAAATCTTTTCCTCTTGCTCAGATAAGTAATTCTAGTGGAAGACTTATGAGATGCAATGAGAATGTCACGTACTGGTAAAGAAAGATCATTCTGCCTGGCAATCGAGGGAATTGGAGTAGTCAAGCCGAGAGCTTCAGGCTGTTCAAGTTGGGATGAATCAGGTTCTGTGGATGTGAGATCAACTCCAGGGTTGGATGGAGAATCCATGGTCGATCTAGTAGGTGAGGCCAAAGGAAGGGGAACCAAATCTGTTGAGGCAAATATGGTGCTATGAGGATCACCTTGCTATTCAACCAGCAGGCTTTCTTCAAAAACGGGGGAATGAGGGGAAAGGGTGGGAATGCGTAAAGAAGACCCGAGGGCCAGTTGTGGACTAGACCGTCCCTGGGTGACTGTCCCTGAGGGGGAATCAGGGTGACGTAATTGCTACATTTGTAGTTGGTCGGGGATGCAAAGAGGTCACAGCAAGGACGGCCCCAGTGGTGGAAGATCTCTGCCGCTATCAAGGGATTCAGGGACCACTCATGAGGTTGAAGAATGCACCTGCTGAGTCTGTCTGCTATCATGTTGGAACTCCCGGGAATGTGCGTTGCTAGAAGAAAATGGTTGGTAGCCATCACCCATTGCCATATCCTCATGGCCTCTTGACAAAGGGGGTAATATTTTGTTCCACCTTGCTTGTTGATGTACCAGACCACCGCCATGTTGTCTGATTGAATCGCAATTGTCCCAGACGGCAGCAGGGGATGGAATGCTTGCAACACCAGAAGCACCGTCCTCAGCTCTAGAACATTTATATGCAGATGGGCCTCCAGTTCGGACCAAGTGCCTTGGACTGTCTGAATCTGACATAGCCCCCCGACCCCATCAGGGAGGCGTCCGTGGTCACTGTGGCCTTGGGTTGCTGGGGAGAGAAGGGGCGAGACCATTGTGACACTTCTCACACTTCATTCTCTAATGCCAAATCCACCCCTAGTTACCACCTACCCAAATACCATAGGTACTCTCACCTCACCTACACCCTACCCTCAGATAGAAAAATAAGAACTCTAACCCTTCTCAGATTCAAATTCACATCTAAGCCTGATGATCCAACCTTACAAGATGGTGACATTCCCAAACCCTGGCCCCGCATATCCTTCTTTGCAAGCATCTAAACCTTTCACCAATAATACCCTCCTCATTGGACATCTTAACATACGAAGCGTAAACAACAAAGTACCCTACCTACACACCCTCCTAGATACTCACTGCTTTGACATTCTCTGTCTCTCTGAAACCTGGCTAAAGCCAGCCACTAAAGATACTGAGATTATACCACAAGGCTATAATATACTTAGGCTTGACCATACTAAACAAAAGGGTGGCGGAGTAGCAATACTGTTTAAGAATCATCTTAATATCTCTACCCTTTCTGCTTGTCCAACCCAAGATAGTAAAATAGAAGCCATCATCACTAAACTTCAACTTAATGCTAAGAAAGCCCTTTACATCATTTGCATATACATACCTCCTGGAAACAATATACCAATTGTAGAAGACTTTCTCAATTGGGTTTCCATCAACTATCCCCAAGAAACTATCATTCTTGGCGACTTAAATATCGACTGGAATACTATTAATACTGACAATCCCACCTCTCATATTAACCTAAATGGTTTTACCCAAACCATTAACTCAACAACAAGGCTTAATAGGTCAAGTATGAAGCAGACTATTTTAGACTGGATTCTCATAAACAAAGTTAACATCACATATAAAGTTGGGACTATGCCTGATGACCTCAGTGATCATTGCTTAACTTACATTATAAGAGAGAAGACTGATTATCTCCACCTCCCTAATATAAGACAAATAAGTTCTACTAAACACTTTAAAATCGACTTATTTCAAAACGAACTCAGAACTTGTAACTGGAACCCCTTAAAGACTCTTCCACTTAATGAAGCAGTATTATTCTTTAATTCTACTTTCCTTTCTATTTTGGACAAACATGCTCCTGAGCGTACTATTAGAATAAAATCTAATACAGCCCCTTGGCTCTCAAATGAAACTAAAAAACTAATCCTCTCTAAAAATAAGGTCTGGAACAAATGGAGATCCCATAGAATCAGCTCTGATTTTCTTCACTTTCGCCAACTTAGAAATCTTACCAAAAAAGCTATACTCACCGACAAAAGAAAGTTCTACTGCAACCTACAAGAAACCAACTTAAATAAACCCAAACAATTTTGGTCCTCAATCAATAGACTCCTTTCACCAGGAACAGCCAAAACTCCTCTCCACTAAATGCTGACCCAGACACCCTCTCCAAACTGCAAATGCTTTTAACTCATTCTTTACTGAAACTATTCAATCTCTCGCTAGACAATTAAACACTAATAACTTCTATCCTCCTAATAATGAAGTAAACTCTTCCTACTACTTCTCTCTACAACCCATCTCTACCTCTTTCATCTATAAACTTATTCTCAAACTGAAACCTTGTACCCCCTCTGTCGACAAGCTCCCTTCCCTTTTTCTGCAAAAGGCAGCCAAAGAAATTGCTTACCCAATTTCTATACTCATAAATAGGACCATCCAAGAGGGAACTATCCCTCATATCTGGAAAATCTCTCATATAATCCCTCTACACAAAGGCGGTAACTCTATTGACTATTCTAACTTCAGACTTATTGCTCTTCTTTCTCCTTTAGCAAAAATGATGGAGAAATGTATTCATCAGCAACTTGTACAGTACCTCTCTTCACAATATTATAGCTAACTGTCAACATGGCTTTAGACCTCACCATAGCACCACCACTGCCCTCCTTTCCTTTGTAGATACCATTAAGAGCAATCGCAACAATAATCTATTCTCTTCTGCCTTATTCATTGACCTTTCTAAAGCTTTTGACATGGTCAACCACTCTTCTTTAATTAGCATTCTTGAATCCCTCTCATTTGATAACCTTGCCATCAAATGGTTTACGTTATACCTCAGTAACAGACAACAAGTCGTTCGTTGGGAAAACCACATCTCCTCCTTACTGCCCATTACTATTGGAGTCCCTCAGGGCTCCATTCTTGGTCCTCTCTTCTTCTCCCTCTATATTAATGATCTCCACTCTGTAATTCCTCAAGCTACCTGCATTCAATACGCAGATGACTCCACTATCATTTGCTCAGCATCCTCCTCTTCAGATCTAATCTCACTAACTCAAACTATGTTCAACACAGTAGAAACATGGTTCACTAGACGATACCTACTTCTCAATGCTAAAAACAAACTTCTCCTCTTCACCCCCACCACTGTACCTCTCCACTATACTTCACCATCTCCTCAAACAACAACACTGTCATCTCTCCTGACCCCACAACTAAACTACTAGGAATAACCATTGATAACAATCTCTCTTTTGACCAACACATCAACAACACCATCAAATCAGTTAACAGAAAAATAGGATCATTGTACCGTATTAAACCATTTCTCACCCCATCTACTAGAGCTACTATTGCTCACTCCCATCTCATATCTACTCTCTTTTACGCCTCCCCTATCTTCACCAACCTCAAGAAAACTAACCTAAACAAACTAGCAACTTGCTACAATAACATTGCCCGCTTCGCCACTGGTAACCCTTTTAGAACCCATCACTGCCACAATTTGAAACACTTAGGCTGGCTGGAACTACAAATCTCACAATTTACTATTGCCCACAAATTACTGTACCAACCTACCAACACCCCTATACTTTCACAACTTTTACTCCCTTATAACAATCTTACCTCTCTTCGTTCCTCTTGTAAACTTATGGCCAAACCCATAAAGGCCCACAACATAGCTGGTGACTCTTTTCACCAATACTGTAGGAAGAGCATGGAATTTGCTGCCCAAGGAGTTAACTCTAATCTCATCCTTACCTCTTTTCAAACAACATATCAAACTGTACTTCCAAAACCACTGGCTTTGTTCTTGTAGTACTGCAGGCTAACTTCCCTCTCCCCACCCTCTCTTTTCCTTTTACCCTTCTTTTGCTTATTAATTATCAACTACCCTGTTTCTTTTCCCTTGCTGTCCCACTATGCTCTGACCTACTTCTCCCATCTCTCCTACCTCCTCCTGACTGTCTTCCTTCTTTTCCTCTCTCTCTTCCTAACCCCTGCCTCTTCCCTTTTATTCATCTTACATTCTCCTTCTACTACTCTACCCTTCTGAGCTTCAACTGTTATCCATATGGCAAATGCCTTATTGCATAACCTTTATGTACTAGGTAAAATGCTTTGAAACTGACCAAACATTATGTATGATATTAAACTGTTTGAGTTCCTTAATGTATGTTGATTTTATTAACAAAATTGATTTATATTTCTATTTTTATTGTATGTCTTTATTAACAATATGTCTGTCTGTCATTATTATGTTATGTGTGGAGCTTTTCTCCCCGGGCCTCTACTGAAAATGGACATATATCCAGCTAGACTAGCCCGGTCAACAAATGTAAAATAAAAATAAATAAATAAATAAACAGATTGTGTGTCATCCACCAATTTAAATCCTGTTTGCACCTGTGGGTTACTCGAACCATGGCTGAAAGAGGATGCTGAAAGGGATACCATTGGGTGAGCAGTAGCCATTGTAGAAGCCTCATGTGAAACCTGGCCAGGGGGACAATGGTGATGGAGACTGCCATGGAACCCAACAGCTGTGGAACCGAGTGAGCTGTGGATTTCTCCCTTGAAAGGATTGGAATCAGTTATTGCTTTATCCTTAAAATTCTGTGCTCTGGAATAGCAGCTCTGCAGTTTTTTGTGTCCAAGATAACCCCTATGAATTCTGTTGACTGAGATGGGCTGAGATTGGATTTTTGCCAGTTTATGGTTATGCCTAGCCTTTGTGCAGCGAGAAGAGAGTATGCCAGGGCTTCTTTCAGTAGATGTCTGGTGGGGGCGGAAATGAGCCAGTCGTCTAGGTATGGAAACAACTTGAATCCTTGAAGTCGCAAGTGGGCTGTGACAACTGCCATCCACTTTGTGAAAACTCTGGGGCTGTAGAGAGTCCAAAGGGCAGTACTCTGAACTGGTAGTGACTGGCTCCCACACAGAAGTGCAGAAATCTTCTTGATGGCTTGTCCACTTTTATGTGATAGTACACATCCTGAAGATCTATCGAGCACATCCAATCGTCTTTTTCCAAAAGCAGGAGGATAGACTGTATTGTGACCATCTGGAATTTTTGTACTCTCACAAACTTGTTCAATATGCTGAGATCCAAAATTGGTCTCCAGTCCCTGGTTTTCTTTGGCACCAAAAATAGTATTGAGTAAAATCTGGATCCTATCTGTTCTGGAGGGACTATTTGGATGACTCTCTTCCTTAGCAGCTTTTCTATCTCTAGTGCTGCTTCTTCCCTTTGACTGGGTGGAATGTCAGGACAAAGATCGAGGGCGATATGATAACCTCTGGTTATAATCCTTTGTACCCAAGAATCGGTGGTGATGGTTAGCCAGGCAGAAGGAGAAACGTCCCCCAACCACCTCCAGAGGAAGGGAGTTGGGCCACTCTTCAGGAGCGCTGGTAGGATTGGCCAGGGAAAGAATCCCTGGAACCCTAGTTACGTGGACCCCCTCTTCCCCAAAAGGAGTGTCTTCCCTGTGAGTTTCCCCCTCTGCCTCTAGGTGAGAACTCAGCCTGTGTGTCATGGAAAGGACCCTGAGACTTCTTGAACCATATCTTCCCACTCTTTTGGTTTTGGGAGAAAGCACATTGAGGGGAAGAATAACGGACACCTACGGCAGAAGGGGTCTTACCGTCCTGTTCACATCTGGTTAGTGTGCTTTTAACTTTGGGTCCAAACAACGAGGAGGCCTCAATGGGAGTGTTAAGAAAGGAAGTCTTAAAGGGTTCCATGAAATTGCACAAGCACATCCAGGCATGTCATCTCAAGACCTCAGCTGAACCCGCTGCTTTAACTGCTCCTTCTGATGCGTGAGATATCAGTCGCATAGAGGAGTTACATATTGACTCAATGGTGGCCAGCTGAGAGGCCACTTTGTCACGGACCTCATCAGACATGGCACCAGCCAAGGTTTCAGAAAGCTCAGTAATCAGATCCCTTTGAAGCCTGATAAAGTGTGCCGTATAATTCAGGGACCTGATAGTTAAGGTTGCTGATGCAAAGGTGCACTTCCTATCCTGTCCAAGGCTCAGAACTCTTTGTTAGGGAGATGGACAGTCTGGCTTTCTTCTTCTGCCAGATCCTTTTTTGTTGCAGATATAGCACAGTCTTCCCCTTCTGCGGTTCCCTTTATGGATCTCACTAAGGAACTGCAGTTGCCTTCATGGCAGAAAAGTTTTGCTACAACCCAGGATGTCAGTTGTGACACACATAGTTTTCTGCTCCACAGCCATCCAGGGACCCCGGGTCGGCAGGCTGAGCCACTTAGGGGAAGGGTGACCCCTGTCATAGACATTCACTCCTCTTCAGGTGGACCAGCCTTCCAACTGATGCAGAAGGCTTTTGCTGCTGCTGGCAATACTGGACTGTATCCCTCCACCCTCCTCTGGTACACTGGTTTCACAAGTCGCACCGAGCGGACACCGGGTGCAAGGGCCTTAGGACATATTCCCACAGGAAACCCCTTTTCCGCTGTCTTCCCCAGCTTCTCCTGCTGAGGAAGTCCACCGGAAAAGTTCATGTAAGAGGAAGCACATGGACTCCACAGAGGAGTCCCTCACTGAAGACACAGATTTTGATGAGGGGGAAGGATCCCCTCAGTCACCCTCTGAGGTATCCTTTGGTGATATCCTCGAAATCCTGAAAGAGAGAGGTGACTGGCAGTCCTCTAATCTGACCTCTGAGGAATCTGTGTTCATGCAGGCCTTTTGCACCCGGCCCCCTACCTCCTGGGTTACTCCACCTGCTGATGAACTTGTCCGGCTTATCTTGCAGCATGCTTGGAAGGCTCCTGGCACCATTGAAGCTATTTCCTGGAGGCCAGATAAGATTTTGTCCCCTCCTGCTACGGATCCCCTTTGGTCAAAAGGTCTTCCTGTGGATGCTTTGGTGGTGGCGGCCGCAACAAAAAAGGATCTGGCAGAAGAAGAAAGCCAGACTGTCCATTTGCCTAACAAAGAGTTCTGAGCCTTGGACAGGATAGGGAAGCGCACCTTTGCATCAGCGACCTTTACTATCAGGTCCCTGAATTATATGGCACACTTTAACAAGCTTCAAAGGGATCTGATTACTGAGCTTTCTGAAACCTTGGCTGGTGCCATGTCTGATGAGGTCCGTGACAAAGTAGCCTCTCAGCTGGCCACCATTGAGTCAATATCTAACTCCTCTATGTGACTGATATCTCACACATCAGAAGGAGCAGTTAAAGCAGCGGGTTCAGCTGAGGCCTTGAGATGACATGCCTGGATGTGCTTGTGCAATTTCACAGAACCCTTTAAGACTTCCTTTCTTAACACTCCCATTGAGGCCTCCTCGTTGTTTGGACCCAAAGTTAAAAGCACACTGACCAGATGTGAACAGGACGGTAAGACCCTTTCTGCCATAGGGGATGAAGGCAAAGATTTAGCCTTGGTAGGAACATCCAAGATTTTCTTATGGGCTCTAGGAGAGGTTGAGGCCTCCGACCCAGAAATAGCTTCTGAAAGGGAGATTTAAGAAGTCCCTTCAGTAACAGCTTGTTTTTACTTTCCAACAAAGTTCTCTTTGAAAAGTTTTCACAAATAGTACAGGGTGGTTCAACAGATAAGTGGGATGCCCCCAAACAATAAACGCACAATGAGTGTGTATCAGAAGTAGGTAGTTTGTGTCCACAATCAGAACACCGTTTAAACCCCGGACTACCTTTCTTATCTGCCATGATAGCTAAATTAGAAAGCAGAAAAGTGTACCAGCAATGGTACAAAAGAATACCCGAAGGTATGAGAAAAAAAGGGAAGGCTTACCAATGATGGTAAGGGGAGAATACCTTGCGGTAAAAAAGTAGATAAAAGAGAAGAAAAACCTGAAGAAAATATAGTCGCTAGATGCAATAGGGTAAGAGACAACGAAATAGAAACTTTTCTGACAGAAAAGTAATATAAATGGCTATTAAACAACAAATAACTGTACTTAGCTCAAGAGAAGCAGCTTGACACGACTGAATGGCAACGCGGCAAATGAAATCTGGGGTAATAGGGACAGGGGGATTGTGGGTAAGAGTTTAGCTCGAGAGTTTGAAGCTGACGTGAGCTTGGAAAATGGCTGGCTCGGTTCCGAGGTCGGAACCGATACCCATGTGTAAGGAATGAATGAGGATTAACAATATCAGATATGATTTTCTAGCAGCAGGCTCTCGTATTTCCATTACTACCTGCTGCATATCTTCAGTAAACAGGTGCCTAAAGGGAATTATGAAACTACCATCCAGGAAGTCAGCTGAAGTTGATTGGGCTCAGGGTATATCAAACACCCCTGATTCTGTGTGAGCAGGTGAATTCTGTGAGGAAAATAGAAGTTATGTTCTTACCATAACGTTCCATGTTAGTTGTCTTCTTCTCGCCTTCTTCTTGCTGGATGGGTTCGGAGCCGACCTCGGCTCCGACTCGGCCACTCTAAAAGCTCGAGAGTTGGTTCCACCGGCTCGAGGCTCCCCTTATATCCCACAATGCTAGGCGAGAGTTACCTCAGATCTCGTTTGTAAGCTAACCCAGCTTATATCAAAAACAGTAAAACTGTGAAACAGAATCCACCTCTAACAGCAGGAAGAAAAGGGGTGACCTATATCCTGAAACAAGAAAATATGCATAATAGCATATGACTAAGAAAGAGGTGGTAGAAAATGAGGTCACGATCACAACTCCTCTAGGTCTGTCCAGGCCAGGGGGAAGGAGGGTGGGACGCAAGAAGAAGGCGAGAAGAAGACAACTAACATGGAACGTTATGGTAAGAACATAACTTCTATATGTTAAGTTGTCTATCTCGCCTTCATTCTTGCTGGATGGGACCGCGTCCCTAGCACTTTGTCCCGGGTGGCCTAACGGAACAGACTCCTGAGAACAGTGGAACCAAAATTAGCTCTATGCCTAGAAGCTAAATCCAACTTATAATGGGAAATAAAAGTGTGAGGAGTAGCCCAAGTAGCCGCTGCACAAATGGTGTCAATAGGCTGTCTGTCTTGGAAGGCTAGAGAAGTAGCCAAAGCTCTGGTGGAATGGGCTTTAGGTTTATTAGGCAGTTTTTGGTGTCTAATCTCATAAACAAGGGTAATCAGAGATGTTAGCCATCTGGATAAAGATACCTTTGAAACTGGAAGTCCCTTTCTGCTTTCCGCATAGGAGACAAACAGCTGATCAGATTTTCTGAATTGTTTCGTCCTGTCCAAGTAGTACCTTAATTGACGATGAACATCCAGGTAGTGTAATTTTTGTTCAGACCTATTTGAATACTCCGGAAAAAGACAGGGAGGTCAATGCATTGGTTTAGATTTGATGTTGAAACCACCTTAGGCATAAAGGACGGGTTAGTTCGTAAGGAAACTCTGTCCTTATGGAACACAAGGTAAGGAGAATGACAACTGAGTGCTTGAAGTTCTGAAATTCTTCTAGCTGATGTGATAGCCACCAGAAAGAGAGTTTTCCATGATAATAACTTTAAGGAACATGAAGCTGCAGGTTCGAAAGGGGAAAGAATCAAAGAAGCAAGAACTAAATTTAGGTCCCAAGGAGAAGGAGGATTTCTTACAGGAGGTCTGAGAAGAAAAACTCCTTTCAAAAAGGCTTTGCAGAGTTTGTGGGACATTAGGGCAGATTCAGAAATACCCACATGGAAATTAGAAATAGCTGCCAATTGAACCTTAAGAGTAGATGGAGATGAACCTGCATGGAAGAGTTCAGCAAGAAAATCAAGGACTAGTTGGATGGAAGCGGTGAAAGGATCTATGTCCTTTCCTTGTGCCCAATATGAGAAGCGTTTCCACTTACTCAAATAAATCTTTCGAGTGGAAGATTTATGGGAAGCTATCAAAATATCTCTAACAGAGTGAGATAACTGAGGAAGCCTGGCTACGGTTGGAAGTGGAGGAACCAAGCAGTGAGGTTCAGAGAGGGGAGGGAGCGATGAAACTGACCCGACTGATGGATCAAAAGATCTGGAACTAGGTCCAGATTCCACGGTCGCTCCAAAAGAAATCGATGTAGAAAGGGGAACCACACTTGTCGAGGCCAGTAAGGAGCAATGAGGATCAATGAGGCCTTCTGAGCGATAGCTTTCTGTATTACTTGAGAGATCAGTGGGAAAGGAGGAAATGCATACAAAGTCCCCGGGCCAAACTTGGACTAGCGTCCCTGCTGGGTTGGCCTGGTAAAGGAAATAGTGTGAAGTATTCTCTGCTCTTGCTGTTTTGGGGAGTAGCAAAATGATCGCAGCAAGCCTGACCCCACTTGCGAAATATCTCTCACTACAGAGTCTTTCAGAGACCACTCGTGAGGCATGAGGATAGGTGTGCTCAACTTGTCCGCAATGTGCTTGGACTTCCGGGATGTGCGTTGCTATCAGAAAACGCTGAGAAGAAATCGCCCATTGCCACAGTCTGAGTGCTTCTCGACACAGGGGGTATGATCTGGTTCCGCCTTGTTTGTTGATGTACCACACTACAGACATATTGTCTGTCTGGATTGCAATCGTTCCCAAGGGAAGAGAGTCTTGAAGGGCTTGCAACGCTAAAAGCACTGCTCTCATCTCCAGAACATTTATGTGCAAGTGGCATTCGTTTGGTTGCCATGTGCCCTGGACTGTCCTGCCCTGATAATGCCCCCCCACCCGATCAGGGAGGCATCCGTTGTCAGAGTAGCAACCGGAGGAGGTGGAACAAATGGTCTCCCCAACAGGAGCTGGGGGGAAGACATCCACCACATGAGATGCTTTTTGCACGCTTGCGTGATCATAATGGTGTGAGACATTGGAAGTTCCTGGTATGACCATTGAGAAAAGAGCATCCACTGAAGGATCCGCATGTGGTATCTGGCCAATGGGAGGAGAGGTATGGCCGCTGCCATGATTCCCAACACCTTTAGAACTAACCTGGCTTTGGCTCTGTTGTTGAGAAGAAGTGACACCAATTTTTGAATGTCTGATATCCTTTGGTTCGTTAGTGTTGCAGACATGTTTACAGTATCTAAATTTGCCTATGTAGGTAATAGTGCGACAAGGCGACAAAACAGACTTTTCGCAATTTATTGAGATACCCAGTTTTGACAGGCGAAAAGTGTAATCTCTGGCCATCAGAAGGAGATGCTTGGTGGGAGCTGTGAGGAGCCAGTCGTCCAAATATGGAAACACCTGGAATCCTTGTCGTCTCAGGTGAGAAGCTACCACTGCCATGCATTTGGTAAACACCCGGGGGGCAGTGGTGAGACCAAAGGGCAGGGCCCTGAATTGAAAATGACTGGTTCCCAGCCTGAAGCGGAGGAATCTTCTGGAGCGCCTGTTCATTTTATGTGATAGTACGCGTCCTGAAGGTCTATAGAGCACATCCAGTTTCCTTTTCCCAATAGGGGAAGAATGGATTGCAGCGTGACCATCCGAAATCTTGTTTTCTTGACCGATCTGTTCAAGATACTGAGATCCAAAATTGGTCTCCAGTCCCCTGTTTTCTTTGGAACTAAAAGAACCTTGAGTAGATTCCGGATCCTTGTTGGTCTGCTGGCACTGGCTGAATAGCTCTTTTGAAAGCAGTTTTGAAATTTCCAAAGCTGCTATATCCCTTTGAGCGGGTGGAACATCTGGAAGGGATTTTTGACTGATTTGGAAAACGAAGAAAGGGGATGGAATAACCTTCGGAAATGATGGACTGTACCCATTTGTCTTGTGTCAAGGATAGCCAGGCTTCTGGGTACAGTGACAATCTTCCCCGACTGCCTCGAAGATGGGCAGTCGGGCAACACCTCAGGGATGCTGAAAGGGCTTGTCAGGAAAGGCTTCCGATTGCCCTGGTTCTGCGGACCCCCCCCTGCCCCTAGGGCGCCGTCCACCACTGTTATCTCCACCCCTGCCTCTCGTAGGAAAAGCGACTCTGTCGTCAGGCGAAGTCCCTTGGGATTGTTTCCGGAACCAGATCTTGGCACCGTTCTGGCCTTTGAGGTAAGGCCTAGAAGGAGTCGAAAACGGACTCCGACGGCAGAAAGGGTCTTGCCATCAGTCTCGCACCTAGTCAGGGTTTCTTTCACTTGAGGACCAAAAAGAGATGATCCATCAAAAGGGGAGTTCGTGAAAGACGTCTTGAAAGGTTCCGCAAAGTTGCATAGCCGCATCCAGGCGTGCCTACGTAAGGCCACCCCTGTTCCTGCGGCTCTGCTCGCTCCATCGGCCGCATAAGAGAGGAGGCGCATGGAGGAGTTGGAAATGGAATTAAGGATAGCTAGCTGCGTGTTCATTTTTTCTTGGAACCCCGCAGCTGTAGGGTCCTTCAACATCTCACTCGCTTCCTTGACCAAGTCCCTTTGAAGACGAGTGAAATGGCACAGGTAATTCAGCGAACGCATGGTAAAAGTCGCTGAGGAGAACATCCGCTTCCCGTACCTATCCATGGACCTAGATTCCTTGTTAGGTGGATGGACAGGCACTGAAGGATCAGCCAGTTCCTTCTTTGTGGCGGCAGCTACCACCATAGCATCCACAGAAACTCCTTTTGATAAAAATTGCTTGTCTGATGGAGCTGTGATGAATTTGGAGGGTCTCCTGGGAGTGGGGTCCACTGAATCAGGAGCCGTCCATGCCTTTTTTGCAACCACCTGCATGAGGGGGTCGAAGGGGGGGGACACCCAGGAGGTGGAAGGACGAGAGCCAAACGCCTCAAGATACACAGATTCGTCCTCTGAAGGGTTGAGGGCTGGCCAATTTCCCCTCTGTTTAAGGATCTCCAGAATGTCTGCAAATGAGACATCTTCAGAAGGGGAACAGGGGGAACCCTCAGAATCATCCAGATCTGTGTCCGACGTGATAGACTCAGGTGAGTCAATGTGCTTCCTCTTGCACTTCCTCTTCCGAGGGGGCTCTTCTGCCAAATCAGGAGAGGCCTCGGAAGAGGATGAAATCCCCAAAGGGGACTCCTGAGGAGCTGGCTCTCTGCAGTCCGGGATGAGGGAGTGAGTCGACTTACCCTGAGGCAGCATAGAGGGAGGGGCTGACGGAGCCGACTGTGGAGTAGAGCCAGGCTCTAACACACTCCGCATGACCTCGGAAGCACCCCTGTCAGGCAGAGCCAGAGGTCCCCGCTCCGAGGAGCTAAGGACCCCTCGGCACCGACAGTGATGGCTCGGCGATGTCGGAGCCGAACTCACCAGCGCCAAGCACCGAGGGAGAGGGGGGTCGGACAAGGGTCCGATGCCACTCACCCCCTCGGAGCCGACGAGGGAAGTCCGGCGCCGAGATTCCTCCACGGAAGAAAACGGAGCCGACGACGGAGCCGAAGACAATTGTCTCGGCTCCGAAGTGACCACAGTCTCGGTTCCGACACGACCCGGCTCCGAACTCAAAAGAGTCGAAGGAGGAAAGAGTTGATGGACCGGGGCAGGCACCGACTGATGAGTCGGGCTCTGAAGCATCTGGGCAAGTGCCTCGGACTTAAGTAGTCGACTCACCACCCTCTGAAGGTCATGATCGGAAAGCCTCGATGACCTAGAGGAATGAGACCTTTGGCTCCGTTCAGACAGCAGGGGAGATCCTGGAGCCGAATGAACGGAGCCAAGAGAAGGTGACCTAGACCTCTTTCTGGTTGTTGGCTCCGAAGATCTTGTCGGAGCCGACACGGGTACCTCGATAACCTCGGCTCCGGCCGGAGCCGAGGAAGCCACAGAAACTGTGGACTGAGTCTTATCGGTTCCATCCGAGCCGATAAAGGCAAAGGTTGAACAACCTGAGGTCTCGGCTCAGAAGCCGGAGCCGAAGACCTCGATGCCTTAGAGGGCTTCCCTGTTGAAACTGACAGGGAATCCTCTGGTTTTAACAAGCCTCTCAAAATTAACTTGTTCTTTCTCTCCTGCAGGACCCTGGGGCTGAAGCCATGGCACACAGCACAGGAGTCCTGCAGGTGCAAAGGCCCAGACAGTAGACACAAGAAGTGTGAGCGTCTGTCAGAGACATTTTCTGACAGCACGCATCACACTTCTTGAATCCAGAGACCTTTGCTTCCTTTGACATTATCCTAACTGACAGGAGTACACTAACACACACCAAACACACAGTTATACCCTGTCAGAAAAATTATTAATAGTAAAAATAATTAACAATTTTAGTCAAAAAATTAGAAATTAAGCACAAACACACCCCAAGGAAGGGAAGACCAAAGGCCCAAGGGAAGAACCAGCGGTTCTTTTAAAGAGAAAACGGGGAAAAATAGGGTCGGGGATAAAAAACTATATTCTACACTAATTTGTGAAGAATTAAGGTAAAAAGGGGAAAAAAGAATAACTTTTTAGTATAAAAAGCTAACACTCACCAGGAACCGGTAGAAGCAACCAACCTCGAAGCTGTAGCGGCAAACGAGATCTGAGGTAACTCTCGCCTAGCATTGTGGGATATAAGGGGAGCCTCGAGCCGGTGGAACCAACTCTCGAGCTTTTAGAGTGGCCGAGTCGGAGCCGAGGTCGGCTCCGAACCCATCCAGCAAGAATGAAGGCGAGATAGACAACTTAACATCTTGTGGTAATTACCCTGGCCATTTCCAAAAGAAGGGAGTACCACTGTTGACTGGGCCACAAGGGAGTCACCACAATGATCTTGGAGGATTCCTTCTTAATATTCCCTCAGAATTACACTGGATATCAGCAGAAAGGGTGAAAAAGCATAAAGGAACACTCCCGTCCAATAGAAGGAAAAGGTATCTGTCTTCCAGGTATTCTTGCATTTAGTCCTGTAGCAGAATCTTGAAAGCTTATTTTTCAGAGAGAAAACAAACAGGTCTACTTGAGGAAATCAAAAAAAGCACAAACATGTTTGAATTAAATACTTTCACCTACCAAAACATGCAACACAGCATGGAAGAGATACCAGCCACTATCAGGCAAGCCCAAGGTAGGCAAATGCCAAAAGGAAATCAAATCTATATTTATTAAAAAAAACTTAACCAATTTCATCCAACCTAGATCATCAGAACACAAACACACCATTCAATTACTTATTTCAATACCAAGTATCATTAACTTCATTACAAGCTTGCCCCCACCATTTTTGCCAATATAGTTATGTCAATGGGAAAAAAAGATTTACTTTAAAGACTAGATATAGTAATTCTTGGTTACTATATACACATTTTCTTGATGATATATTTAATATGTGGAATAATTCTTTGGTAGAAGTTAGAACTGCAGTCATATATTGACTATATTAATTAAAAAAACTTCTTTTTAAAATTTAGATATAACACTGGATATGATAACATTAATTATTTAGATGTGGAAGTGAAAGCTAATACTAAAGAGCAAGGTTAATTTTGACTGTTTATAAGAAGCCTACATATTCGATTGCTATGTTGCATTATTCTAGTTGTCATCCCTTTCACCAGAAAAAAGCCATACTGAAAGCGCAATATGTAAGGCTAGCTAGGATGGCTTTGAAGTACCAAATACTTTTGGATGAATGTGATAAACTGATGCAGGTGTTTTTGCCTAAAGGCTATCCTAGCTTGTTGGTTATAAATGCTCATAATGAAGTTATTAAAAAGAGGAAAGAAGGATTTTATAGGCCATTATTAATAACAACAGAGAGTTCAGCATCTATTAGGATTAATATTAACAGCCTCATTTGCTTTGGTAATTAGTGTTGACCTTTACAATGATAGTGAGACTATTAGGTTATAGAGAAAAACTGGGTAATATTTTCTATGAATAATGAAGTTAAAGAGGTTATTGGAAACAAACCCCATACTGTTTATAAGAAAGCAAGATCTATTAAAATATTATTAGATTTAAATCAAAATATTGAGAAATTGATGTTTTATGGTCAGAAAGGTACTTTTAAACGTGCAAGTTCATAGTGCAGGTATGTAATGGTGGGTAATACTGTGAAAGTCAATAATATAGTGATTAGAGCTAAGTTTCATTATAATTGCAACACTAAAGGTATTGTGTATTTGGCTACTTGTCAGTGTTGTCCATATTTCTACATGGGGAAGATGAAATGAAAATTCAAAGAGCATATGTATATGAGTATCTTTGTATCTCATACAACAATAAGAATAATGTGTTGTTCAAGCATATTGAGCAATTTAACAATCATTTTTTATTTTTTGAGTTGGATAAGATAGTTAAAAATCCAACGCAACCATGAAATGACTTAATAAAGCATGCTGAGATGAGATAGCAGATTAAATTAAATGCATATAATTATCCCGGGTTGAATGGGATGGCATATATAGTGTTTTAAAAGTGAAATCATATATGATGTAAATTATATACAACAGGGGGAGTTTATTTATGATTTATATTTTTAGAATATGCAATTTTTATAGGTTTGATGTAAGTGTTATGTTTTTAATATATGAGGTGGATTTCTTTAAATTTGTATTGAGTTGTGATTGGACAAATGAAGGTGCCTGTGTAAGCCATTGTATTTAAATTGTGTTTAATTGTCATTTGTGACAATTCTGAAGACGTCTCAAGGTCTGAGATGAAAGCTCTCAACTGTTTTATGATTTAATAAAAATGTTTTTTTTTTTTTTTTTTTTTGTGACCTGGTTGCATTGTGGTAGCTATTTATTGATACTCTATAAATTCCTTAACTCTATCTTCTGTTCCATCCCATAAAATAACTATGTCATCTAGGTACCTGCAATATAAAACACAATGTACAAAAACTTGATTGTTGTTAAAAATATATTTGTTCTCCCATCCATTCATAACTATATTAGCAAAAACTGGTGTGCATAGCTATACCTTTGATATCTTGATATATTTCCCCCTCAAAGTAGAAGCAATTTTTATCTAATACCATATTCATAAATTCAGAGATCAACCTCAGTTAATGTCCTGATAATAAAAAATATACTTGTTGAAATAATCATTAAATAAACTCATCCCTGTATCCTAAGGGATACAGGTAAATAAATCAACAACATCAATAGTGAGAAACCTCAGCCTTTCCTTAAAAAATTCATTTTTCATTCTACCCAAAACGTCCTAAGAATCTTTGAGTAAATGTAGTGTAAATTCATATATTGGTTTTAGCCTCCTGTTGATGGATGTACACTGCCAGAGTATATGTTTTCGAACTCTGAGCTGCAATGATCAGCCTAAAGTGAGGCTGTAAAATATTTTATGTATTTTAAGTATACCAGATATTACTCAATAATGGGATGGGAATTATATAAAAAGTCATAATTCCAGAGTGATTGCCTTCTGTCCTAATAAGTCTTCTAAAAATAAATTAACTTTTTTATAAGCAACAACTTTATTTCTAGACACATGCTCGTGCACCTTAGTATCTTGTAAGATTTTGAATATAATCCCTGTGTATAACATTGAGTCATATATTACAGTGCCTCTGCCTTTATCGGGCCTTGTAATCTTAATATTTCTATCATTCTTCATGATATTCAATATTTCTTTTTCTTCTATAGTTAAACTGTTATATTTTTTTCTATCTAGAATTTTAAAAAGTTTGTATAAATCAGGCTCACATGCCTTTTTAAATGCTTGAATAGTTGGGTGTTTGCCAGGGATAAAAGCACTTTTCCTCTTAAAACTATTAGTCAGTTTACTAGAGTTTAAGTTCTGTCAAAGCATCTGCCTAATTAAATGCACTTCTGGGTATAAAGTTAAACTCTTTTTCAAAGGAAGAAAAGTGTTCAACTTTAATTTCCAAAGCACTATAATTGAAAATATTATATCCTTATATGTACACAAAATGCCATTACAATCAACTTTAATAAGTGGAATTATAGTATCTACCTTTTAGTGTTGTTATTGCTGCCCAAATTCGTCCACTGTCTATGACAATTGGGGTTCCGCAGTGGTGAAAAGTATTGAGTATGTGACCCCTCTTTTCTCTGCAGGTGCTGATTTGTCCCTTTTTAGTTTCTCCAAGTCTTTTGGGTTTCTAATACCATGACGGGAATGGACTTCATTCCTAAGTCAAAGTATGATTAAACTTCATGAAATTAGCATTGTTTCAATTTTTGATGTTAGCCAGAAGTGCTCTTTGCAGTACCTGCAGTGTGCCCAGTAATGACTCCTTCTGCAATTTGTATGGGGTTACATTATCGGTAACATATCTAAGTTGTTGTATCTTTCAGCTTTTCCCGGTTAGGTGTTGCCACAGCGGAACTCCGGTCCGTTAATGAATGGCAGCAGATTTTTACGTACCGAGTTGCCAGCCCTGACGTACAACCTTCAACGAAGGTACGCCCATTCATGCATGTCTCCACACAGAAGACGCTCTAGCTGAGAATCAAACAGGACAACATCTTACTGTGAGGCGACAACGCTACCGCAGCACCACCACCGCAGTTCGGTAACATATCTAAGTACGATTGTAAATTCTTTTTTATAAGATCCATTGCTCCTACTACTACTGGAACTGTCCGGGTATCTTTCTTCCACATTGCCCTCATTTCTGCCTGCAAATCCTTGTTTTTAATGACTTTGTATCTCTCTGTATGTAAGACACTATAGTCACTGGGTGTAGCAATTTCAGTGATCAATGCTACTTTTGTCTTCTTTTCATGGACTACTACATCTGGTTTTCTTGCATCTATTTTATCATCTGTTGGTAATGTGTGATCCTAAGTGTTATAAACTTCATTATTTTTTATGATGCTTCGTGGCTCATGTTTAAAGTGTTTTTCAGCCATTTCAGTATTATAATGTTTGCACAATCCCCAATGCAACAGTCTTGCCACATTATTAAGCCTTTCAGTATACAGCCCTTCTGCCATTAGTACATTACAACCAGCAACAAGATGTGTGACTGTTTCCAATTCTATTTTACAAAACCTATATTTGTCTGTTTTTCTCACATGTTCAATGGACTTCGTAAACCAACGAGTATGTAGTCCACTATCTTGAGCCACCAATATTAACCTTTCATCTTTTGGTTTAAATTCACCTCTCCTTAACCATTCCTGCATTCAGTCCTGATCAACATGAAGTTGTTTCAAGAGTTTTCTATATTTGCAACTATATTTATGCTTTATGATTTGCTATATGCTCTGTTCAGTGTAAAAGGGATATTCTAAAAGGTCTTCCTTGTTGGACATATGTTGATGCTACATTTCGCCCCAGTTTCTCTCAATGTCAAAGATCTCTCTGCTAAATAATGCTCCCCACAATGTATGAAAATATTATTTACACCCTGGTTATTGTCATTTAAATGTTTATTTCCCTTTAAATATGCATTACCTGATTCATATTGCTTTACATCCCTGGCAATATTTTTGTTCTTTCTATTAATAATAGTATCCGCCTGTTTGTCAACCTTGACAAAAATATCATCATAAACATGCTTGTATATAGAAAACAATATGTCCATATTTATATTGCTATTCAGTTCAAGAATTTCCCCCTTTAATTTACTTATAAGAAATGAATTCCTGTTAATTAACAAGTTCATGGTCTTAAACCCATGTTGATCATATTATTGAATAAATTATTCGTAGAAAGTGAAAATGACCATAACATCATCGGGAACTTCATAAATTGAAGACCAAGTGATACTATTTCTCATTTTAAAAAATCTGCCAAATAGCTGTTATCTAATTGCAAAGACCTTAGTTTGCACATTTTTCTTTCCAAATCTTTATAGCAGCTTCCAAAGAATATCTGTTAGATGAAGAATTATTGACCATTGAACAAGTATTATTCAAACAATTAGTTAGCCGCCCTGACCCAATATCTCCTTTGTGATGGCCATTACTAATGGCATTATCACCAGGCTAAACAAAGCCATTTACAATATTTGTAGATGAAGGCCAAGGAAGTTTGTTATGATCTTCAGTAACAAATTTAGTAGTCTGACCACAAGACACCAGAAAAGATAACAGATTCCCCCACTGAAGAACCATTACTACATTACAGGAACTGACGTAACCTAAAAATCCACTGAACATACTTAATTTAATAACACCACAAGGTGAGTAGGCTACCCCTTCATAGAGACTATCTCATTCATAACTTCAAGGACTCTGTATGTATGTTCCGCAAGTGAAAAAAGTGGGTCAGTAACCAAAATAACAGATGATTGTGACTCCATAACTACCATGCTGAGATGCCCAAAAACACAAAGAATCCAAAAGAAATCACAAGTACATTTGAATTAAACACTTTAACCCACCAAAACATGTGACACAGCACAAAACCCATACCAGACACTAACAGGCACCTGCAAGACAGACAAACGCTAAAAGGAAACCAAATTTATATCTATTAAATGTAAAGTTAAGCATGTTCATCCAACCCAAATGGCATGGACTTCACTGGAACACAAACACACCTTTCAGTTACACATTTAAATACCAAGTATCATTAACTTTAGATGAACCTATCTTAAATACTACTTTAGTTTAAAAAACTTTATTAAACAAATTATGGACAAGAAGTTGATGAATTAAAACTTATGTTTTAGACAGGTGATATCCCGGAGTATTAGTTGACAAAATTATTCAAAAAGTTACATCTAAGAAGAAGACCAAATATTTTCCAGTACTGGGGATGGGATTAAAGCATGAGGTTAATATGGTTAATGATTTTACTACCAACACTAACATTAATGTTTTTGAACATGCTTTGTTTATAAAGTATTGGAGTGGTTCTAATGATGTGAAAAATATAACCGGACAAAACTGGAATATTTTTAAATCTAATTATAGGTCAACAGTCTGAGAATATCAATATATATATATATATATATATATATATATATATATATATATATATATATATATATATATGTGTGTGTGTGTGTGTGTGTGTATATATATATATATATATATATATATATATATATATATATATATATATATATATATATATATATATATATATATAAAAACTGGAAAAAATTTAAAGAAGACATGAACAGAAACCCACCGAAATAAGACACAGAAAAACTTTATGTTGTACCAGAAAATGTGGGTCATGTGAGCCATGCCCTTATACAGATGAGGAGGAATTCATGGTTTTTACAAAATATTTTAAGTAGTAAAATCATTTTTAAGGATGTTAATTGCGCTGTTAGGGGATATATTTGGTGAAGTGTCACACATGTCCTGCATTTTATGCTGCCAAAATGGAGTGACACCTAAGAAAGAGAATATATGAGCACAATTACAATATAAGTAGACAAATGAAATAAATGCATTACATAAACTCTCTTTGAGTTGTCATAACTTAAATTTGTTTTTGCTATATTTGATATCGTACCACACAGTCTTAGTGGTGGTGCCTGGGAATTGCGTTTAGAACATATTGAGTTGTTGTGGCAACTCATACTTGATGAAGCCTGCAAACCAGGTCTTAATGACTGTATTTCCATACGACTTGTGTTAAAGTTGAGGGCTGTTAAACTGGAAAGGTTTATATAATTTATTTCATAAAGTTTTTTTTAATCAAAGTAGTATTTAAGATAGGTTTATAAATGTTATGTGTGTGTGTGTGTGTGTGTGTGTGTGTGTGTGTGTGTGTGTGTGTGTGTGTGTGTGTGTGTGTATTTTAAAACATATTGGCATTATGGGTACTGTAACTTTAAAATTGGAAGAAAGTTAATGATTTTTGGTATTTAAATGTATAACTGAAAGGTGTGTTTGTGCTTTGATGAAGTCCATGCCACTTGATGTGGAGGAAAGCATTTAACTTTATTTTTAATAAATATAGATATGGTTTCTTTTGTGTTTGTCTGCCTTGGACTTGCCTGGTAGTGGCTGGTATCTCTTGCATGCTGTGTCACACTTTTTGTTGGGTGAGGGTCTACTTAAGGAACTCTCCAAAAATGGATTGAGTCTCAGAAGACCCCCTCCCCCCAATTTAGTTTCCATTCATAAAGATTTGCCCTTGTGCTGCTCAGCTTGTTTGCCACACAGTTCTGCTCTGATGAAAAGTAGGATGCCTGTAAATGATATTGTGCTGTGAAGCTATATCCCAAGCTAACATGGCTAGTGAGCAAAGAGAGTGCAGTGTGGTTCCCCCTTGCTTGTTGATGCACCACGTCTGTAGTATTGTCTGTAATAGCTTGAATAGATCCAGGAGACCAAAGATGATTCAAAGAGTTGAGTGCATTGACAAGGGTCAAACCTCTCTTTTATATTTTTGTGATTGCATCTGTCCATGGTGCCCACACACCTTGCACTTCTATCCCTCGTGAAACTGCTCCACAAGCAAAATCTGAGATGCCCTTGCTGACTAACTGCTTGGAGCAGAGGATATCTAGATTTAGGGGAAATTTGCTGTCTCTACCAAGTGATTTATCTTCCAGTAAACCCCAGCACTGAGATTTCAAAAGACAAAGGATGTTGGTGCTGAGACCAAAGAGACTTCAGATACCATTGTATCTTTTCCATGTGGAGTTTTGCCAGAGGTATCAAGAGAATCATAGATGCTATGTGAACTAAAATCCTGAGCTATTCTCTCTTAGAGACTTAAGTCTGAGTTGAAACTTAGAAATGTATCTAGATATAGATCTGTTTTTTTTCCTGCAGAAGAAAATCTCTTCAAACTAATGCATCTAGCTGACACCCCAGGAATACAATCCTGTGTGAAGAAGTCAAAAAAGACTTGAATGGTCTCTTGGAAACCCTGCTTGCATAAGAGATCATTCACCCAAGTGAGAGATTTCTGCCACTTTGAAAAAGACATTGCAGACATAAGCAAGCTTTTGAAATAAGGAAAAATGTGGACGCCCTGTAGCCTGCAAAGAGCTATAACTGGATTTATACACATTGTGAACACTCTTGCTGCAGTGGATAGTCCAAAGGGTAAGGTAGAGAACTGATAATTTGATTAAGATACACAAAGCTTTTAAGAAACACATGAGGTCTGGATTCATAGGGATGTGATGATACGCATCTTTTAAATCTAGTGTTATCAAGAAATTTAAAATCTGGAAGAATAGGTAACATAATGTGAAGTGACAGCATGTTGAACTTGAGTACTATCACAAACAAGTTTAGAAAAGAAAGATCCAGAACTGGTCTACAAGTATTTTCTTTCTTTGGCACTAAAAACTTATTTGAATAAAAACCTTTCCAAACCTGGGAAAGAGAAACTGGTGCTATCACTCCCTGGGATGGCACGTGTTGAGGGACAGCAGTAAATAAAGGAGTCTGGTTACCCCCTGGAAAGGAGGGATTTCCTCCCACTGTCACCTATAACCTTGATGAATGATCTTTACAACCCATTTGTCTGAAACTATCTGTTGCAGACAGAAAAGTAGAGATTCAAACTATCTGGAAGGGAAAAGGGACTGCTAGGGTTGATTGGGTGGGGACAATATCCCTTAAATATTAATTTTAGTTATTTTGACATGCTGGGCTGTCCTTGATTTTGGGGGGGGGGTTGGAACTCCCCTGCCATTTCTTCTTAAACATCTGTTTACCCACATTTTTGGAGACTGTTTATTTATTTATTTTTTTTTTTTTTTACCAAACCTGGATGAGAGATTAGAGAATCCCTTAGACAATTTGGAAAGGGAGGGCTGAAAATCTTAAGGATTTCCTTGCAACAATTTACTCCTTTTATCACACTTTTTGATATCCTCTGCAGCAGAGGAACCAAAAACTAAATCTATCCAAAGAAGAATTTAAAATCTCATTTTTGACATCATCTGGGAGGTTGTAAAAATGTTAAAGGCAAACTTCCTCAAAACAGTACCAGTGGCCTTAGCCTGGGAGAAGTATTAACTGAGTCATACACATACTGTAAACAATGAGCTGTGACTTGCAAAATGGAAGAAACTAATTAGATTTTCTCTCAGAAGAGAAAGAAACTGCAGACAAAACATTCCTCATACTTTCGCAATTCACTATTCTGAAAATTAGAGTTGCAGTAGCATTCACCTTTTCCCATACTTATCAATAATCTTCCCATAAAGAGTAGGACTAGAATTAACCAAATGTTTAGAAAGGATCCTTATTAGATGATTGAGTTTTCAGAAACTCAAAACTCATATGGTTGGGAAAATATGACTGAGTTTCCAAAAATTCAAACATAAAAAAAAAAAAAAACAAAACAAAAAAAAAAAAACGTTTTTTACACACACACCTGCAAATTATATATATACAAACTCTGCACTGTACCACGATCTCCATTCAAAAGCTTCGGATTTTCAAAAACTCGATCATATGGTCCTGACAATATGAATTTCAAGTTTCTTCCCAACTATATGAATTTTGTGTTTCTGAAAACCCGATCAACTGATAGCGATCCATTTAGCAGAACTAGGATTAACTAAAACTATAGCTGTTGTGTCAGGTTTGGGAAGAGTGTATAAAAACATAAAAGATTAAGGGCCTTTGTACATTTTATCTGCCTTGTTAGGGGCAAAAGGCTGACCATAAGTAAAATTTTAGGCAGTGACACACATATCCTTCAAAGCAAATAGACCTGGAAGAACATGTGATGGTTCTGGATATTCTTTCTGTAACAGCTCAAAGTATTTTTTGAGGGCTTGATAAACCTCTGTGTTCTCCAACTGAATACATGCCAAATTCTAGAAATAGTCTCAGAGAAAGAGAAATCCCCATGGGGAGATTCAGAAACTGAGCTCTCCACTGAATCTGAACCAGAAAACAGAGGAGAAAACCTTGTATCTGTCCCTTCACCTTCCTGCCCAGATTCAGAATCTTAAATCTTTTCAGGAAAAGTGGTATCCCCTCTTTCTTACCAGAAACCACCTCATAAGAAGGATCAGCAGACTGAATTAAACAGTGATTCAAACTCAGTAAACTACTCCTGTCTAAGTAAATTTGAGAAGGAGTAGATACATCATTAGTCTTCTATTTCTTTTTGACAGGAAAAGTGGGCCAACAGTGTTATTAATGGCAGCAGCATCTTCCCCAGGGATGGGCACAACATCCTGAACAAGCAGGGAAATCGTCCTTGTAAAATAAACACAATTTGTCCACAGAAGAAAATGGTTTTCAATTACTTTAGACAACTTTTTAAACTGATAAAAAGTGTGTTCCCATTTAAAAGCACAGTTAAGTCTCATGACAATCCATTAAAATATGAACTCCTACCTTAAGAATAACTTTCCTAAACAGGAAAGTATAATAAAACAAACATTTGTTTATGTGGAAGTTCTGTTTTTCCCTAAGGAAACTTACCTGTCTAGCAAAAGAACCTCACAAGCCAACCATCAATCCTTGGAAGCCCACAAAAGAGTATTCTCTTCATTGACAGGAAAGCTCTGGAGAGCTTGGTGCCTAAACCTGTCTATTTAGTCAGCTCATCTGTGAGCTAGGCAGCCTAACAGTTAAAGTACGATAAGAATACATTTTCTTCTCCAACATACTCCTTGTTGTCACTTCTTTGTCAGAATGAATGGCATTAGTAGGAGGAATTGGTTTAGCAGCAGCAGATTTAAAAAGAGAAATGACTGCTGAGTCTGGTTTAGGGTTAGAAACCAGGTACTTACATGCCTGTGGAACCTTGAATAAGCTATCATACCTCTTGTGAGCAGGAAGCTGACTACCAGGAAGACTGGATACAGTGAGAAAAAAATATTCTCTAATGCAGGCAATTCAGGACAGAAAAGGTGCAGCTTTAGGCATCTATAGTGATAACAAATCATAATACTATTCCTGTGCCAAAAGAATTTCAGTGTGGACCATGGAAACACCTCCTTCATATTAGATAAAATGTATGTGAAAGAAATTTCCTCAGCAGGGAAGTCAGAAGCTATACCTTCCTCAGAAGCAGAATGCTCAGACTGTGAAGAAACTCCTGAAGTACATCCCCCTTTTGCAAAGGCTGCTCTTCTGCCTGAAAAATCATGTTAGAATATGAACTAACTCTTTTTCTTTTCTTGTCTGAACATTCTTTATGCAAAGAAAAATTAGTAATCAGTTCCTTGGCAAATCCCAGTAAATCTGCCCTGCCCAGGGAAATATAAAGCAGTAGACTGGGTGTTTTTCTCACTAAGCACACTCTCCCTGTGCAAACCCTGGCTTTTAGGCACACATGACCCTGCATCTACAACCCCTCCCAGTCAAAACAGCACTCTTCCTCTGCCCCTTCCTCAAACACTGACAATAATCGCTCTCCATTGCCCATCTAGGACATCCCTACAGCCAAAGGACATGAATAACCACCAGTTTTTGGCTGCTTGTAAAAAGTCCCCCAGTCTTTGGTGGCCTCCCAATATCAAGGACAGTTCTCTCAGTCAGCATGACTATCTGCTTGTTTATAATCCACCTTCCTCCCACCCTGGCAACATTTCTATGTTACAGAGACTTCTGTCTTCCCTTTTGGCAGCAGACAGTGTCAGACAGTTGGGTTCTGAAGGTAATCCAGAGAGAAGGCTACACCAAGAGGACTGGCAGGAAAAAGATGGGTGATCTGAGGAACAACAAATGGCCACAGTAGAGTCACTCATCATTAGATGAGGAAAACTAGGGGCCAGTCTGACCCTTGAAGACTCTTTAATAAGTTTTCTCTTTTTTTTGCACTGGACTGACAGCTGCTCCATTGGTAAGCCAGAAATGAGGTCTGAAATGTAGGTAGTGGAACACTGAAGAGTCGGTAAAGTGAACAAGTGGTTCTGAGGTAAGTAACCCAATGAAAATCCCTCACAAGTACAATATTATGTCCCAAAGACAGACATTTTCAACAAGTTTCTGGTCAAAAATTAAACATTTCTTCACAAAAAGTTGACAAAAACATCACATGACAGTTCCCTTCAAAGAAAAACGACATTGCCAGTCACTCAAGTTCTCAGCTTAAGTAACATTTTCTGACAGAAAAAAAACAGAAGTTTTCTACATAAATTTCAATAAAAATAGGAAGACTTTCCACAACAGCTACTTATCTGTCCAGTTCTTGAAGGATCAGTAGCCGACTGGCAGAATCAAGGGGCCAGCCAAAGAAGTGTTCACTTTTTTGTTTGGAAGTGTTTTGGCACTCCAACTGTCTTTTATATGGAGTGCCTCATGCACCAATTAAAGTTGCACAGCCTGGGAGGATGCTCAAACCTCTAGGGAGCTGGATGATGTAGGCAGAAAAACACATAACTTAGGCTACTGCAACATTAATCCGATTATCAAACATTTGGTCTATCCACCACAATAACTCCATTCTGGCAAACGTCAGAACTGGAATCTGAAAAGGTAAGAGGTTTTTATACTAAGTCTAGGCTGATCTGAGGTACAACTGAATTTTCATCATGTAAAGTGGTTACAGGAATTGTGATAATCATACAGGCTATGAAATCCAGAATTATGAGAAATTCCTTTGCAGAAACCTGAGATTGGCTGGACAAGTTCAGGAAGATTTTCTCATACAGTTCTACTTTTCCTATGGAAGAAAGGCTCTTCACAGGACTGAATCCAGAAGACATCCCAAAAAAATAGTTAGTAGAAAGGAATGACAGATGATTTCTGCAAGTTCAGTTGAAACCTCAAACTGAGCAGAAGTTACATCACTCATGTTAGGGAATACTGAAAATTGAAAAAAATGTCTACAAAATATAAGGCAATCATCTAAATATGGAAAGATGAGAATGCCTTGAAACATGCAGTAAGCAGTGACTGGAGATAGGCACTTTATAAATATCTTTGTTTCAGTGGATAGACCAAAGGGTAAGATAGACTATTGGTAATGTGAGTCATACACAGAAAATCTGTAAAACAATGCCTAAATTCTCTACAAATGGAAATGTGATGATAAACATCTTTTTGGTCCAAAGTTACCATGGAGTTGCAGATGGGTATGAGATGTAACATGATTTGAAGGAATAACTTTTAAATTTTGGAATAACGACAAAAACATTCAGAAAGGAAAGGTCTGGGACTGATCTTCAATTTACTCTTTTGTTGGCACCAGAAAAGTCCTTGAGTAAAAATCTTATCTGAACTGACAGCATACATTCTATGAACCTCTGAGATAACATTTGCTCTAAAATAAGGGGGAAATAGGAAATCTGGTTTTCAGGATTAAGCAGAATTCCCTGAAAGGGGAAAGAGAGTCCCATTGCCATCTGTACCCCTGTTGGACAAGTCTCAGAACCCATTTTTCTGAAATATTCTGATGCCACAGGAGAAGATGGAGGCCTAAACTGAGGGGGAGATTTTAGGACTGCCATGTTGGAAAGAGGAAAGGCGTTTGAATAAGCAAATATTCATTCAGACTTTTTGGACTGTCATTGGTTCTGGGTGGCTCTTCCTTTCTTCTTTGAGCTTCCTTGCCCCTGCTTTTTAAAATTTTGTTTGTTAGAACTTTGGTCAGACTGCTTACACTGCGTCTTGAAAAGGATAAATCTGCATTCTCAATGTAAGTCAAGTCCCCCACCCCAATGAGCAGAGTCAGTCCACCATTTAGTTATGTAAAAAACTTTCTTCAGAGAACATATAGAGACTATTTCATTTTCAACATTTAGATCACTGTTGTAGTAGCATAAGCTACTTGAGTTATAACCTTGGCTAGGATATTACCACTGAACAGTTTTCAAAGTTTTAGGCTACCTTCCATGCACTCAGACTGCCAGTGGCTCAAACATTGCCATATAAAAGGGTAGTTGGGTGTCTTAAGCTTTGGAGCTTTCTTACTGCCCAAAAAGTGCTCTGCCCCTCCAGGCTTCATGGAACCAATAGTCAGCTAGCAATCCTTTCAAGACTGGTCAGACAAGTGCCCTTCTGGGGAAAACCTTCCATTACATAATTTTCCTGATAAAGGCTGTATGTTTCTTTTCTCTGGATATGTTAATTTTATGCTAAGGAATACCGTTTTGTTGGACTGCCATGTTAGTAGGGATTTTACTGCTTTTAAACCTTTTGTGAACAAACTTTATAAAAATCTCTTTTTAACTTGGGTTTACATGTTTGTGTAGTGGATATTGTGCTTTTGAGGACTCTAACAAGATATTGTGTTTTTGGAGACTGTAACAGAAACTTTCACCTCAGAACTTTCATTTTCCAGTCAGAAGGATTACTGACTCACCCAGGCTCTGCTACCTGTTTTTTGAGGCTTCCTTCCTGACTAGAACATAAAGCAATTAATTGTCAGTCTCTGAAGTTCTTGCTTCTCTCATCCACAAAGGAAGAAAGTTACTGGAGAGTTTTCAGGTGCAGATTTAAATCTTGTAGAGTTAAAAATGTTATAGAAATGCATGGCTTGACCTCTTTATTCAAACTGTACTCTGGTATACTGGGAGTTCATGAACAAGTAAATCAAAAATGACTAAATATAATTTAAGTAATTTAAACATGGAAATTAGTGTCTGTTAATGATGGATTGGGGTCACAATTAAAAAAAATCATGCACCTCAGTACTGAGCTACTTTATACCTTTGCTGATATATTCTATAAGCAGTGTAATTGGATTAACAGAAACACCTTCCACTGGCAATTCATGACAACCATGTTATGATATTTATAAATACTTTATAGTTAGGATTTTGTTTTTGGCATTGTAAAAATTTTAACAGAGTCTTGCAGATTGTTGGAATTATTAGATCTTAGACCCTTTCTGCTAGTCCTATTTTAGGAATTTATGTGGTTAGTCCTACAGGTAGTAGAGCTTAGCAGAAAAGGGGATGTTGTACAGCGAGTTCCAGGTCATATTCACTGAGTTGGTGTTATAATGAGACTAATTTTCTAAAGGCGGACTCAAAATGTTGCAAATTCATGAAGTACTTTATTTATTTATTTGTAGTCCACAAGACACATACACACAGTCAGCCCATTAGTTTCTTGGCTAACCCTACCCCAGGCTAGGTGAGAACTTTATTTTATTTATTTATTTTATTTATTTTACATTTGTTAACCGGGCTGGTCTATCTGGATACATATCCGTTTTCAGTAGAGGCCCGAGGAGAAAAGCTCCAATACACAATAGAAGTACATATTTAAATTGCAAGATTCAAAGTATTGTTACAACAAGAGAATACAGCTTACATATGCAGGAATGAAAATTTACATAGATGTTATATAAGACTAAAGGACAGACAGGAAATTATACACAAAACATTGATTTTGTTAAAGATACTGAGAAATAGACTGAAATCAGAGATTTTCCTTATTACTAAAAGGAAAGAGAAATTTTAGAGATCTGCAATTAGGGAAATGGGCTAGGGAAGTGGAGCTAGAAGTAATGAGATATGTAGTTAGTCAGGTTCTCGACATGGGCATGTCCATTGTGTGGAGAGATATTTTTTACAGCCTATTTGGTCCTGTCTTGGTAGCCAAACTGGTCCATTCATTTCCCAACTGCGAGGGGTAGTTGGTTGGGAGGGAAGCAGTTTGCTGGACATGCAAAGAGGCTACAATCCCCACAGCAGCATTCCATTTCTTCATGGTGGCTCGAGTTCCTCTACATGCTTCCAGCCCTAAGGATTGTGCCTCCACATGCTCACTCGTATATGTGATGGCTCTTGCTCCATTGGTATAACACTTAGTGCTACTGCTACGTGTCTCCCAAGTAGCAAAGAAAAGCCACCTCCCCCCACCTCCAGGATAACTGAGCTTAGCAGACATGTATCCAAGCTGCTAACTGAACTCAGACTGCAATGCCATAGTCAAGGTTTTATCGCTGTGTAGCACTGGAGATAGCTAGCTCATGAAGTATTCTTTACTATTGCGAGTGTTATGTTTATTCAGGTTCAAGAGTAAAACTTCCTTTATGGTATGAATGAGGTCTTACTGGGCATAAACTCAAAAAAGTTAAAAAAAAATATGCCACAAATATGAAATGACTCATAGAATTTCCAAGATAGCCAAAAAAAGAAAAAACATGGCATTTATTACACCAAACAGAAACTGATATTTGTTTGGTATAGCAGCTCCACATAATAGCTTCACAATTTGAGGGTTATAAATGGAAACAACTTCCAAATATTTTTGCTGCAGGTGATGTGATTCAAGTAGTAAAAATAGTGTGGCAATCCTGGTCAACACAAATTTCACATATTAAATAATTCATGCTATTGATGACCCAAAGGTGATATTCATTACGACAGAATGCAAGAGTCCAGTTTAATACAAACATTAGTTACAGTATTAGTATATGTCCTTACTCTGAAACCCTGCAACTTTTCCTGTATTATTTATTTAATGTATTTTCATCCTCTGATATACATTATTACATATTAGCTAGAGATACACATCTAACACTAGTACTAGTTCATAATCAAACAGACTAAGATCAGCTACTACAACAAAAATAGAGATTTTGAGATTTTTAAGAATCTAATGAACATCAAAGGCATTTTGTGATCCAAATAGATCTTCACTGCCAGAACATGAGGACTATACATTATTTTCTTGTCTATAAAATGTATGGTCTAGAATAGATTGCTCTTGTTTTCTAGATCATATAATACTTATGATTTTGGATATAAACATAAGATAGTTTTTTCTATAGTTAAAGATAAAGCTTCAACCAGAGGTTGTAAGATGACTGTACATTGAGTACCACCTTAATTTTGTCTCTCCCAGTGTGAAAACAGAAACACAGAAGACACAGCCAGTAAACTCGTATTTTCGGGTAAATTTCAGTAACCAGCTAGTAACTGTAATGCCTGGATGCCAGCAAAAAAGAAATTCAGAGAACCCGAAAGAAATTCAATCACAAAAGGTGAGGAAAAAGCACTGATTGAGAAGAATTCTGCAGCTGTTCAGCAAAAACCAGTCCAAGCTCCAGCTATGGTGAAAGACATGACTTCCAGTAACCTACAGGAAAAAATAAGTCAGATGTACTCAGAGCAAATTAAAATAAATGAAACATCGATGGAGTATATCAACTCCAATAACAAAAGGCTGGAAAATTGGAAGAAGCTTTAAAAAGATATTCAGATGAGGTTATTAAACTGCAAAAATCAGAGGTTGAAATGAAGAAAAGGCTGGCTGAATATGACACTGCTCAGGAAGAGATGTTTCAAAAATAACAGTATTAAAGGACAGACCAGGTAGGGAAAACCTGAGATTTTCTTCTGTACTAGAGAAGCTGGAAGGAACAGAACAGACTGTATTAATTTTATGAAAACACAAATAAGCAACTGGACTGGCATTCCACAGGAGGAGTTGTTAATGAAGAGCAAATCATGTGTATGCTCCAAACCTGGCCATTGGAAAGCAACCTAGACCTTTAATAGTAAAGATGCAATCCTACCAGTAGAAGGAGTTGATTCTGATAAAAAAGTGGCACAATGACAAAGTACTAAAATTGGGAGACAGTAGAGTGTTTGCGGAAAATAATTTCTCACTATACAACAGGCAGAAGAGGAGTACATTTATCACACTAATCAGAGAATATAGAGAAGTAGGAGTGAGATTCAAACTGCTGTACCCAGCTTTCTTCAGAATATGCTTTCTTGGAAGGAAAATTAATTTTTTGATGCAGAACATGCTAAGCAGGAAATACAAAAGTTTGTCCAACAAAAAGTGTGCTGTGAAACAAAAGGAGATTCTGCTTCTCGTTCTTCTGGTAATAAAGACCACAGAGAGAATGTGCCAGGGAAACCTTTTCCAGTGTTTCAATATAAAATGCTTGAGAGACAGAAAAAAAGCATAAGAGTTGACTGGAAGAACTAAGCATATGTTGGAAATGAAGCAGGGACTGGATATGGGAGATGGAGATAAACAGAAATAAAAACAGCAACTAGGAAACTGACAAATAAATGTGGGATTACAAAGCATTAATTATATTTGTGAAACATCAAATTACCACAACAGGATAGCGTACCCTCAAACTGAACCACAACAATGAACCAGACGTTACGCAATGCTATAATATATACTCACTTCCCTCTTACTGATGACACCAATATTCTCGCAACTTACATAATAAGATCACAGTAATAACATGTGATTTATTCAGGATTTAGCACTTTCTTCCACTAAACGTGGACTTCATCAGAATCATTTTAACATGCTCAAAGTCTTACTTAAATACACCTTCTCATCCAATAAAAACCCTCTAAATGAAAAATGTCAATTATCACTTAAAGTCACAATGAACTAAATATACATACACTATTATAAATAAAATTACAACACACATAAGTTTGCTGTGTCTGTTTCTTTCCTAATTAACAATGTTCATAAAAAGTTTATGTAAGTATAAAACATTCTCTTTCTAAAAAGTACAAAAATTGTACGGCATTAAGCAAAACTACTATAAGATATTGCCAACTAGAAAAAATACTGTGATGGTACCAAAATTGTGCATTGTAATGCGTTTTACTATCTCTTTTATGGCCTAAGCCCCAAGACAGAATTAATGGGAATATTGTCATTGATCCCCAGGTATCTAGTAGCATTTAATAACAGCTGCCATCTGACGTCTTTCTCCTCCAATAATGTTTTTAAATTTCCTCCTCTGGGGTTTTCTGTCAGAATTTCTAGTATTCCAAACTTAAAAGTGGAGCATGGGGGATTTGATTCCAGGTGCCTATAAAGGGAATTGGTTTTGTCCTTCATTTTAATGTGGTATAGATGTTCATATATCCTGTTTTTTAGGTGTCTGTCAGTCTTACTGACATAGAACCCCAAGCAATTACTACACTTAGTCAGATACACTACATGTTTAGTGTTGCAGTTCCCTTTCCTAAAATAAACCTGAGTTCTGTTGATATTATTCAGAATCAGGGATTCTTCTTCTAATATAGCACAACACTGACTACAACTACCAATTTTTTTGTATGAGTTCTTCCCATAGGCTGACTATTCTTACCTAGAATTTTTTATAGGTACAACTCTCAAGTGTATTCTTTGAATTGTGCCCTGTTTTAAATACAAACCTAGGTTTGTATCCCACTACCCTGTAAACCTCCTCATCATGTCTTAAGATGTTCCAATTCTTATTTATAATTTGACTAACCACTTCCATTGAAGGATTAAATTCCAAACTACATGCTCTTCCAAATTCCTCTGAGGCTTCAGTATTTCAGGTACTATTAAATTGGCCCATCCCTATACCTAAGATGGGCTTATATTTCCTGCCCCACTCATTTTTCACATACTGTGTATCATCCTTTATCATCCTAGCTGGATACCCTCTACTAACAAACATATTACCTATATAATCTATCTCTTTTATCATGTCATCATACCCTGATGTCATTCGTACAGCTCTAATGCATTGCCCTTTCAAAATACTTTTTTCTGCCATGTCGGGTGACAGCTGGAGAATTCTAAGTATGAGTTGCTGAATGTTGTCTTCCTAAATATCCTGGACTTAAATCTCTTGTCTGTATGGAAAACATAGGTGTCCATATATGGTATACTTATCCTATTCATCATGTACATAAATTTTAAAAAGGAACTACTATGGTTTAGATAATGTATAAATTCATCTATCTCTTTACTAGTATCTTCCCACAATATAAATATATTGTCCAAAAAAACGGACGTAACACTTGATGTAACTATAATGTACACTTGGAAATATATATTAGTCTTCCCAATCTAGGAGCACCAAATTGGCAAATATGGGGGCACAGGCTGCAGTCATAGCTACCCCCATTGTCTGACTGTAATATTCTCCTTCATAATATATGAGATTGTTGTCAAGTATCAAAGACATAAACTCACACAATAAACTTACTCTCTCCCATTCAAGGCCTGCATATTTATTAATACTATTTGAAATCCTTCTAAGCCTTCCTCCTTATGGATGCATGAAAAAAATTCTATTACATCAATTGTCAAAAATATTAAATCCTTATTCCACATCTCAGGTGTCAAATGACTCAAAAACTCCCATGAATCAATAATCATATGGGATACATTGTTGTAAATATGCTTCACCCATCTATCCATAACCACACCAAACGGAAATGTCTTAGATTTACTAATTGAAATAATCAGCCGAAATGGTAGATCTAAAATATTATTGGATGAGAAGGTGTATTTAAGTAAGACATTCTTACTTTTGTATAGTGGAATAACTGGATTAAAGCTCTTGGCTTGATCTAGTAAAAAGTTTTAAGAGAAAGCAAATAAATAAAAGAGAACATTGAATATAATAAGCCTTCCTCTAGCAAAAAAATGCTTGTGGAAGCAACACTGTATCTGGTTTTCATGCTTCTACAGAAACAATCTGATAAAGAGCAATAAAAACAGAATACTTCTTTCTTCCAATAGCTTTCTTTCAATGGCTAGGAGATAATGTTTTCTGAGAGCATTCGACTGTTTTCCCAATCTGGGACAGCAATAAAGATAAGACAAAACCAGAGAGCACTAAGTAGAAGCACAGGCTGTACCATACATAAATAACCTTGCTTTTAGGTCAACGTAAGTCTGTGAGTGTGGCTGTCAGTTTGAGACAGCTGTTCCTACTAGGAGGATAAAATTTCAGTATTTGAAAATGTACATAGTTTTGTGTGTTAGTATTAAGTTAATGGTTTTTAGGGGTGTATTAGGGTGTATTTGTTGTTTTGTTTGAGGGCTTTCAGTAAAACAAAACATTTTGTAAGATGTGACATGGGCTCAAATGGATATGACAAGAAACACTGGTATAAAATATCAACTTGCCAAACATTAGTGCGTGCATTTAACACAAAAGCTGGAACTAGATACTTCTTAACAAAAAGCCATTACACATAAACAGTGGAATAATAACTTTTTCACATAATGACACTTTCTATATTATCTTTAAATGTTAATGGTCTCACAGATATATACAAAAAAAAGAGTAGTGAATTATATTAAAAAATGCAGAGTGCAAATAGTTATACTACAGAAGATACATTTGGAGAGAAAGGTTTTCAGGGTGGTTACTCAGCAGAATACTTGGGATAAAGGAAAAGAGGAGTACTTATATTAATTGCAAGAGGAGCTCCAATAGTGATAGAAGAGGATAAAAAAGATAATACTAGTAAATTTATAGTACTAAGGGGCTACTGGCAAGGGATGAGAATTTCACTGACATGTTTGTATTTCACCTAAAACTGTTATAATGGAGCTTAAGCAAATTCTAGGAAAAATAATCAGCTTTCAGCAGGAAATATTACTTACAACTGGGGAATGGAATTTGATTTGCTGCAGTAAAGATGTGTCTGGGAGGCAGAAGGGAAAACATAATAAAGGAGGGTAAATCTTTGAAGAAATTTTTGAAAATATTTGGCATGGAAAATGTGAATTCAGTAGTAGGAGTTTGAGGTGAATTTACATATTATTCCACAAGATACAAAAACTGGGCTAGAATAGACAGAAAAAAAGTTATCTACTCACCATAACTTTCTGTCTGTGTTGTCCACTTTCATTCTTCCTCAACAATTCGGTTCAGATATTACCCTCGGATCTGACTCAACCATTATTATCAGCTCATGGCCACTAACAAATTCTCAAGCTCCTCCCTTATACATAATGCTCTATCCCCTAGTATACCTCAGATCTTCTTTGATAGCTTACAGAATAAAAGAAAAAAATATTATGTTAAACAGAAGAGCTCAATATAGGGAACAGTGGTTCCCTTACAAGGTCTCATTCTTCCAGAAGTCATTAGTTCAAAGGCAGGGGGTTGGTGGGAGGGGAGCTGAGGAAGAATGAAAATGGACAACACAGATGGAACATTACGGTGAGTACATAACTTTTTTATCTGACATTGTCAATTTGCATTCATTTCTCAACAATTAGGACAGAGTCCCCAGCTAACTGAAATCCTGGGAGAATTCTAAGGAAGAATTTCCTGAGCACAGTTGGCTCGAAGGCTGCTCTTCCCCTCAAGACCAGGTCTGTATCACTTTGTTGAATAGTTTATTCAGTGAATGTCTATTCATCAAACCCAATTAAGCAAATACTCATCTTAGTAAAAAAGAAGTTATGTACTCACCATAACGTTCCATGTTTGTAGTCCATCTCGCCCTTCATTCTTACATATGCTTTCGGAGTCGATCCTCGGCTCTGACTTTGCCGATTACAAAGCTCAAAGTCTCTAAGTTGGCTTGTGGCAAGGTAGGTATCCCATAATGCACTAGTAAAAATCCCCAGATCTTGTTTGCTGCTGTCTATAAAAGTGATAGAAGGTATTTCCACAAGGAAAAACAAAGATGAAAGGTCTCCAACCCTAAGGAAGAAAGATACTATCTTGTCTCTAGATCTTCCAAGGATACATGGACTGGGGTAAGTGGGTGGGTTCGTAAGAATGAAGGGCAAGATGGACTACAAACATGGAACGTTATGGTGATTACATAACCTCTTTATGTTCTGTAGTCCTATCTCACCTTCATTCTTATATATGGGACAGCGTCCCTAGCACCTTTTTCTCGGGTGGCTCATGGGAATATACTCCTAAGAACCATGGAACCAAAGGAGGCTCTACCCCTGGAGGCCAAGTCCAACTTGTAATGAGTAACAAACATATGAGGGGTAGCCCAAGTTGCTGCTGCACATATACTGTCCATTGGAATTCTGGCTTGAAAGGCAGCGGATGTGGACATAGATCTGGTAGAATGAGCTTTAATTTTAAATGAGAGTTCTTTACCATTAGAAGAGTAAATAAAAGATATACAATTTGAAATCCAGTTGATAACGTTATCTTAGAGACTGGCATACCTTTTTTGTTTCTGAAAAAGATACAAACAATTGGTCTGATCTCCTAAACTCTTTGGTTCTATCTAGATAGAATCTTAACTGTCTGTTTACATCAAGTTGATGGAACTTATATTCTGCTTTGTTTGAATGATTTGGAAAAAAGACTGGCAGTTCAATGGTTTGATTCATGTTAGACTGAGAACAAATCTTGGGAATGAAGGACGGATTAGTGTGAAGGGAAACTCTGACTCTATGAAAAATCAAGTAAGCAAGTTCAAGTGAGAGTGTTTGCAGTTCTGCACTCTTCTGGCAGATGTAATGGCTATCAGAAAAATGGTCTTCCATGAAAGGAACTTTAAATCACAAGTATGTGAAGGTTCAAAAGGCAGTGAGGTGAGTTTTGAAAGGACAAAATTTAAATCCCAGGGAGAATTAGGTTCATGAAAACGAGGTCTTAGCAAGGTAGTGTCTTTCAAGAAAGATCTACACAATCTATGAGCCATAAGATTAGGTTCATGTTGTCCAAAATGAAAATTGGAGATAGCTGCTAATTGAACTTTGATTGTAGCAGCAGCTGATCTGATGAAAAAGTTCAGTTAGAAATTCTAACACTAAAGTAATGGAGACTGTGTATGGATCTATGTTTTTAGCTCATGCCCAGAGAGAAAATCTTTTCCATTTGCTAGCGTACAATTTTCTCGTAGAAGGTTTATGAGAAGACATCAGGATATGAGTAACTGCAGGGGAGAGATCATGAAGCCTGACAAGGGATGGAAGTGGAGCAGCCATGCTATCAAGTTGAGGGTGTGGAGACAGGGATGGAATGTGCCTGACATATGTGTCAGAAGGTCTGGTACTGGGTCCAGAGTCCATGGATCATCCAGAAGGTGAGGCCCGAGAAAGAGGAACCAAATCTGATGAGGCCAGTAAGGATTGATGAGAATTATTCTGCTTCCCAAGGTCTTTTCTTTCTGGATCACTTTCGATATTAGCGGAAAGGGAGGAAAGGCATAAAGAAGTCCTGAGGGCCAATTGTGGACATGTGCGTCTCTCAGTGTATCCCCCGGGAGGGGATAAGGGAGAAGTAGATGCGGCTGCATTTGGTGTTCATTGGGGTTGCAAACAGATCACAGCAAGGCTGTCCCCATTTGTGGAAAATCTGTTCCATGACTTTCTGATTTAGAGACCACTCATGAGGCATCAAGATTGCCCTGCTGAGCTTGTCAGCTATCACATTGGTTCTCCCCGGGATATGCGTTGCAACTAGAAAGTTGGGAAGATATCACCCACTGCCAAACATAAAGAGCCTCTCAACATAGGGGGTAGGATCTGGTTCCCCCTTGTTTGTTTATATACCATACCACTGACAAATTGTCTGATTGGATTGCTATTGCTCCTAGAGGAAGAAAGTCGTGAAGTGCTTGCAATGCTAGTAACACCGCTCTCATCTCTAGAACAATGATATGCAAGTGAGCCTCGTGTTTTTGCCATGTGCCTTGGACTGTCCTTCCTAGATAATGCCCCCCCACCCTATCTAGGAGGCATCCGTGGTCACAGTAGCAACGGGTTGGTGAGGAATGAATGGTCTCTCTATTGTTAGTTAATTGGACTGGATCCACCAATGACGGTCCTTTTTGCAAGATTCTGTTATTAAAATAGGATGCCCTAACTGAACGGTCTGTTTTCACTTTGTTTGGATTAAAATAGGATGAGACAGAGGCAGTTGCTGAAGAGACCACTGGGAAAAGAGTAGCCATTGTAGAATTCTCATATGTAGTCTGGCTAGCGGAACTAGAGTTATAGTAGAGGCCGTGGTTCCTAGAAGTTTGAGCACTGTCTTCACTTTGAATTAAACAGAAGAAACGAGTGCAGCGAAAGTAAGGTAAAAAACCAAGGTTTAATTCCAAATGGGTGAATGCAAACGGATGAGCGCTTTCACAGTAATAGCTTCTTCAGATCCTTCTGACAAACCCATAAGTCTGCTCTTTATATAATTGATCCAATTAACCAATTAATGAAAAAATGCTCATCTGCATTTAAAACATTAAAACAAATACATAAAACTATATATAAATACATGTGTATAAATGTAAAGATATGTATATAAAAATGCTTGAATAACAAACATATATATATATATGACTGTATGGATTAAAGTAAATAAAAACACTAGAAATATAGTCAAGAGTGCATCTGCGAATCATTGAGCATTAAAAACTACATATACAAAAATCCATCAGATGTTCACAGTAAACAGTATTCAAAAAATATAGAACTAATATAATAAAATACACTTTTATCACCTATATCGCCTTCATGATGTCTGATAGCAATAAAAAGTGAGGTGGCATTTCAACTAGGCAGCATGGATGTATGTGGAGCATTCAGATTATTTAATGTTCCTACGCTGTTTCAACTTAGGTTTGATTGAGGCCCTATCATTCAAACCATGGCCCCTATCTGCCTTTAGTGTAATAATCCAATCAGTCTCCTTAGCTTCTGTGAAATTCATAATATCACCGCCCCTCTTATTGACAGTGATGGTCTCTAAAACCCGAAATAAAAAAGTGTGATCCCCATCATTAGAAGCTACATGTCTCGCAAGGGCATTATGAGGGGTACCTTTCCTTATGTGGTAAATGTGTTCCCTCATTCTGTCCCATAGCGGACGGTTGGTTTTGCCAACATAAAAACTCGGGAAAACCTGGCAGGTGGCTAAATACACCACATTCGATGTCATACAATTTGTATCTGCCCTGGTAGGAAAGGTGACATGTTCATCCGGGTGGGTGAATACCTCACTACTATCTATAAAGGAACAAAAGTTGCAGTGACCACAAGGTTTTGTACATCCATTATTCGTCATAGTCCTACCGGATCTAGGATGGCACAATAATCGCTTCAAATTGCTCTTATTCCTATATAAAAAAAACAGGTGTCTCCCCCACAATACGTTTCAGTTCATCATCTACAAGAAGAATATCTCTGTGCCTATTAATAATTTCCCTCAGATGGGGTAAATCAGAGGTAAAGTAGGTGGAGACCTTAACAGATGCATAGGTCGTGTAGTTTCCAGTCACCTCATACTGGCTTCTGGGTCCAAAATATGGTAAACTTATAGTAGAACGTAAATTCTCTGCCTCCTCTAAATATAAGGTAATCTCACTGTCACTATATCCCCGGATTAATAATCTATTCCTGAGGTTTTCTAACTCCAAAGTAAAGCCACTATTGGTGGGATTGAGTCTCGAAGCTCTAATAGCTTGTCCTTTCATGATGTTCTTAAAAACAAAAGGTGGATGCATGTTCGACCTTAATAGCAAGGAGTTACAATGACAAACCTTACGATGGACACCTGTATTAATCAGATTGTCTGTTGACTTCTCAATGTATAAATCTAGGAAATCAATCCTATGTGTTGAGTGATTCATGGTGAAGGTAAGAAATGTTGTTAGACTGTTCATGGTTTACCATATTTTGGACCCAGAAGCCAGTATGAGGTGACTGGAAACTACACGACCTATGCACCTGTTAAGTTCTCCACCTACTTTACCTCTGATTTACCCCCATCTGAGGGAAATTATTAATTGGCACTGGGATATTCTTCTTGTAGATGATGAATTGAAACGTATTGTGGGGGAGACACCTGTTTTTTTATATAGGAATAAGAGCAATTTGAAGCGATTATTGTGCCATCCTAGATCCGGTAGGCCTATGACGAATAATGGCTGTACAAAACCTTGTGGTTACTGCAACTTTTGTTCCTTTATAGATAGTAGTGAGGTATTCACCCACCCGGATGGACATGTCACCTTTCCTACCAGGGCAGATGCAAATTGTATGACATTGAATGTGGTGTATTTAGCCACCTGCCAGGTTTGCCCGAGTTTTTACATTGGCAAAACCAACTGTCCGCTACGGGACAGAATGAGGGAACACATTTATCACATAAGGAAAGGTACCCCTCATAATGCCCTTGTGAGACATGTAGCTTCTAATGATGGGGATCACACATTTTAATTTCGGGTTTTAGAGACCATCACTGTTAATAAGAGGGGCGGTGATATTATGAATTTCACAGAAGCTAAGGAGACTGATTGGATTATTACACTAAAGGCAGATAGGGGCCATGGTTTGAATGATAGGGCCTCAATCAAACCTAAGTTGAAACAGCGTAGGAACATTAAATAATTTGAATGCTCCACATACATCCATGCTGCCTAGTCGAAATGCCACCTCACTTTTTATTGCTATCAGACATCATGAAAGCAATATAGGTGATAAAAGTGTATTTTATTACATTAGTTCTATATTTTTTGAATACTATTTACTGTGAACATCTGATGGATTTTTGTATATGTAGTTTTTAATGCTCAATGATTCGCAGATGCACTCTTGAATATATTTCTAGTGTTTTTTATTTACTTTAATCCATACAGTCATATATATATGTTTGTTATTCAAGCATTTTTATATACATATCTTTACATTTATACACATGTATTTATATATAGTTTTATGTATTTGTTTTAATGTTTTAAATGCAGATGAGCATTTTTTCATTAATTGGTTAATTGGATCAATTATATAAAGAGAAGACTTATGGGTTTGTCAGAAGAATCTGAAGAAGCTATTACTGTGAAAGCGCTCATCCGTTTGCATGCACCCATTTGGAATTAAACCTTGGTATTTTACCTTACTTTCGCTGCACTCGTTTCTTCTGTTTAATTCATTTGATTTATTATTTACGCAGTGTCAGCGTTTACTTGTGGAACGCTAGACTTTGGTTATTATTTGTTTATTTTTTACTCTACTTTCCACAAGAGTAAGGTTTGGCTTGTATTATGGCCAATATCGAGCTGGATTATGTCCCAAGAAGTGAAGACCATGGGACGGCAGCTCTACAGACACGTTTTCAGAGGTACTTGAATGAAACAACCAGTGCTTCTTTGTTTTTTGACTGTGCGGCTGCCTCCGATGATGCCATTGAATCGAACATTGACTCTGAGAGACTGCACGCTATGCTAGATGACATGGAGAAAGTTTTTATGAAGCTCAAAAGGCTTCAAACACAGCGGATACACTTTCAATTCTGCCTTGAACAGCATATTATCCCACGAGGCTTGAGGGTTTTTACCATGCCTAATCAGGGCAAGGAATACCCGGATTTACTCGTGCAATGGCAGCGAATTAACATTGAGGTGAGCTACAAGTATTTACAATTGTTAATCAACTTTTTTCATCCTGAGGAAATTAAGCTGATGGAGTGTATTAGAAATAAGCAACAGACTCTTTTTAATAGCTTTCCTGACAAGGTGGTAACACCATTATTTGAAAATCTTTTGGATTGTGTTTTAGCTTATGAGAGAAAGCTATTACAGCAGAAATGACATAAGGCCACCAGGGATCTTAACGATTTTAAACTGGGCAATTTGTTTTTATGGCCCAGGTCAGTACAAGATTCCAATATACCTCCCACATCGGCTCGCACGGACCCACGTTTTGTTGTGGGTTCCAGGAGGGATGGGGGACACATAAATTCCAACCATATTGGTAGCTCCATATGCGATAATATACCAATTGGTACAAGTGGAAACATTGATTTGAACAGTGCTAATGTGCACACTGACACTGCCCTTTTGGAGGATGTCTCTCCCAGAGGCTGTAGTAATGGAGATATCATTAGTGATGCTGAATGTATCAGTAAGGAGGCATCATCTGTCAATAAGATCACTACAGACAGTTGCAAGGACTCTGTTGATGTTATTCATATTGTTCATCCCAGTGCATGCCCGGAGAACAACCTCTACCCCGAAGTACATGTTATTAAGCATGGACATGCTATCACAAAGGGAGGACCAGAGGCTGTGGTTAGACCCAAGAAAACAACAACTGGGACTGTATCTAACAATCTCATGAGTTTGGATTTAACTTTTCCTCTGCCCGCACGCATGGAGAAGGGTCCTCGCAGACCACGCTCCATGAGTCGGGGCAGACAGAAGAGGAAACTGTCAGGAGAGTTTATACCTCACCAGACATTAAAGAAGATGTGGAACAGCAAGAACTAGTACATAATTTATCTCATGTTAATTTAACCAGTGATGACATCAACCTTCTGAATAGAGGCTTAAATTTCATCCCCAGAAGTCAAAGCAGGTTAACTGATACCATCTTGGACTTGAAGTTATTTTGTAGGAATGTAATGCTTAAATTTATGTACAACAATTCTCAAGAAGAACCTCCTCAAACCAAGGGTTTTGTTTTTAAAAACTTGAGTGATTATGTACCTATGCATCACCCTTTAGTTGAAGCATTTTTTAGATTGACTGAAGATGAACTGTATAATTATTATAATAGCAATTTGAGAACAAATAGACAGAGGCAGAGAGACAATTTGACCCCCCAGGAATGTCCGTGTCTTAGAAAGTTGCAGAGTGACCCCACCATTATTATCAGACCAGTCGATAAGGGTGGCAAGGTTGTCGTCATGGATATGTCCTTTTATGTAGAGGCTATGACCTTAATGTTACAGGATAAGTTCTATGAACCTATCTCCATTGACGAAGTACATTCAGTTGTTAGATACATCAGTAACACGCTCCATGATATATTTAGAAGTAACTTGATAGATAGGGAGTTATATGAATACCTCACGATTCATGCATCTGTTATATCAATTATACAAGGACTCCCTAAAATCCATAAAGATGAGGGGAACCCACCCATGAAACCGATAGTATCTGGTCATGGCTGGGCCACTGAGCATTTATCAGTCTTTGTAGAAAAACATCTGAGATGTGTGTTGAATGACAATGTTACAGTGTTAAAGGACTCTAAGCAGTTCTTAATTGACTTGTATGAATGTATTGGCCATCTAGGGCTGTCATGTGATTATATTTTTGTTACCTTTGATGTCCAGTCTTTGTTCACTGTGATTCCCAATGACATAGGGCTGGATTATGTGTCACATTATTTGCAAGCGCATAGTAATTATACTGCAATGTTGATAGATCTTGTAGTACATTTTCTAGAACTTTTAGTTATGTACTTACCATAACTTTAGATGTTTGGGATCCATCTCGCCTACATTCAGTACTGATGGGCTCGGAGCCGATCCCTCGGCTCCGACTCGGCACGCTATGCTATAGAGCGAAGCCTCTTATTGGCTGAGCTATTTCTTATCCCAGGATGCACCACCACTAATCCCCCAGATCTTGTTTGTCCGCATTCATGCACACATACACAACTTGTTTATATAACATTGCCAGATGTTTCAAGATGAAACAACAGGATTCGGACCTTCTGATATCCTCTGATCTCCAAGGAAGGGGGAAGGAGGGTGGGTTATTGGGAATGTAGGCGAGATGGATCCCAAACATCTAAAGTTATGGTAAGTACATAACTAAAAGATGTTATGTGATCCTATCTCGCCTACATTCAGTACTGATGGGACAGCGTCCTAGCACCTAAATCCTGGGTGGCTCACTGGAAAACACTCCTGAGCACTGTGGAACCAAATGAAGCTCGTCCTCTAGATGCCACATCCAATTTGTAGTGAGAAATGAAAGTGTGCGGGGAGGACCACGTAGCTGCAGCACAAATGTCACTAATGGCAAGCTTAGAATGGAATGCTATTGAAGTAGCCATAGCTCTTGTAGAATGAGCTTTGACAGAGGTCATAAGCTCTTTATTAGAAGAGGAATAAGCTTGAGTAATACAGTCCCTGATCCATTTGGCAATAGTGACCTTTGTGACGGCTTTGCCCAATTTATTATCCGAAAAGGATACAAACAATTGATCTGTTTTCCTTGTTTGTTTGGTCCTATCTAAATAAAAACGCAATTGCCTGTGGACATCTAATGTGTGGAATATGTATTCCGCTTTGTTAGAATACTTCGGAAAGAAGACTGGAAGTTCTAATGACTGTTGTAGGCAGAAACTGGAACAAACTTTAGGGACAAAGGATGGATTTGGCCTGAGAGATACTCTATCTGTGAAAAACCAAGTACTCCGTTAGGGTATCCTTTCTGTAGGTAGATAGACCCGCATTCGGTTTGAGTCTATCTCTACTCCGATGAATCTTATACGTTGAGATGGCAGCAACACAGACTTTGGCCAATTTGGAGGTTTTACAGACAAAGCTTGAAGCTCTGAAACCCTTCTGGCAGAAGTAATCACCACCAGAAAGGCAGTTTTCCACGACAGAAATTTTAAATCACATGTTGCTGCCGGTTCGAAGGGGGAGGAAGTTAAGGCACGTAACACCACATCGAGATCCCATGGAGGAGGAGGATGAGAAATCGGAGGTCGTAAAAGCGCAGCACCTTTCAAGAAGGTCTTACACAATCTGTTGCTCATTAAAGGTGGGTTTATAGATTCGTGAAAATTGGAAATAGCTGCCAATTGAACCTTGATGTTAGAGACTGAAGAGCCTTGATTGAAAAGGGAAGTTAGAAATTTCAGTACTTCTGATACGGGAATAGTGATGGGATCCAGACCCCGGAGTTGAGCCCAAATAGCAAATCTCTTCTATTTGCTAGAATACAATTTCTTTGTAGCAGACTTGTGGGCCGAGGATAAAATGTGTACAACTTCCGGATCCAAGGTATGATTCCTGACTATAGTCGGAAGAGGAGGAGCCAAGCCGTCAATTCTAAGGTGTGTAGGGACTGGTGGAATAGTCCCGACTGATGAACCAATAGGCCTGGGATCTGATCCAGGAACCATGGACCTTCCAGTGCATATTTCCGAAGATAGGGGAACCATACCTGATGAGGCCAGTAAGGAGCAACTAAGATCATTTTGCTCCCCAAGAGAGACGCCTTTTGGATCACTCTGGGTAGGAGAGGAACTGGAGGAAAAGCATATAGCAAGCCGGTGGGCCACGGATGGGCTAGTGCATCCATAGGGCTCTCCCCCGGAGCCGGGGTGAGGGAGAAGAACTTTTTGCACTTCGCATTCAGCGGAGTCACGAAGAGGTCGCAACAAGGAATTCCCCATTTGCTGAAAATCTGATTTGCAACCGTAATGTTCAGAGACCACTCGTGTGGAGAGAGGATAGTTCTGCTCAGTCTGTCGGCTATCACATTGGACTTGCCCGGGATATGAGTCGCCACTAGAAAACGTTTGGTCGACACTGCCCATTCTCAAACTCTCATGGCCTCTCTGCAAAGGGGGTAGGATCTAGTCCCTCCCTGCTTGTTCAGGTACCAGACAACTGACATGTTGTCGGAGTGAACGGCAATTACGCCCTGAGGGAGGTAATCGTGAAGGGCTTGTAGGGATAGAAGCACCGCCCTCATTTCTAAGATGTTGATATGAAGTAGGGTCTCCTCCGAATGCCATTTGCCTTGGACTAACCTGCCCAGGGAATGCCCCCCCACCCCATCTGGGAGGCGTCCGTAGTCAAAGTGGCCACAGGAGGAGGTGAAACAAAGGGTCGTCCCTGATCCAGATTGGAGGGCACCAGCCACCAGTGAAGGTCCCGTTTGCAGGTTTCCGTGATCCATATGAGGTGACTGAGAGGGAGATCCTGAAAGGACCACTGAGTTGAAAGAAGCCACTGGAGAATTCTCATGTGCAACCTTGCTAGGGGAACTAGAAGAACCGTGGCGGACATAGAACCCAATAGCTGCAGGACCATTCTGGCTGGGGCTTTGGATCTGGGAAGTAAGGCTCGAACTTGAGCCTGTATGGTTTGTATCCTTTCTGTAGGTAGATAGACCCGCATTCGGTTTGAGTCTATCTCTACTCCGATGAATCTTATGCGTTGAGATGGCAGCAACACAGACTTTGGCCAATTGAAGGTGATTCCAAGGGAAGTGCCCAGTGATATCGTGGCTTGTAGGCTCCGCAATAGTAGATGCTTGGAGGTGGCAGTTAGGAGCCAGTCGTCTAGATACGGAAACACCTGGAATCCTAGACTTCTCAGGTGAGCAGTCACGACCGCCAAACATTTGGTGAACATCCTGGGGGCTGTGGTGAGACCAAAGGGCAGCGCGCGGAACTGAAAATGACTGTCTCCTAGGCTGAAGCGCAGATGCCTCCTGGACGCTTGATGTACCATGATATGGTAATAAGTGTCCTTGAGATCTATGGAGCACATCCAAACACCTTTCTCCAGCAGTGGGAGAATGGATTGTAGGGTGACCATTCGGAACTTGGACTTTCTGACTGAACGGTTTAGAATGCTGAGATCCAAAATGGGCCTCAAGTCCCCGGTCTTTTTTGGCACCAAAAAGAATCTTGAGTAAGTCCCTAATCCAATCTGGTCTGCGGGGACCGGTTGGATGACTCCTTTTTGCAGCAGCTTTGAAACTTCTGAGGCTGCAGTTTCCCGTTGACTGGGTGGCGGGTCCGGGATTTTTTTGGACTGAGGTGGGGAGTGAGAAAATGGGATTGCCAGCCGCCTCGTTGTTTAAGGGCTTCCAGGATGTCTGCAAAGGAGACATCATCTGAGGACGACTTAGGGGACCCCTCTGCATCATCAAGATCAGTGTCTGATGTGAGAGACTCATCGGGGGAGTCAACGTGCTTCCTCTTGCACGATCTTTTCCTGGGGGGTTCCTCCGAAGAAGCTTCAGAGGGACCTCCAGGAGGGGGGGAACCCCCAGTGGGGGTAACCTCAGGCCCCGGGGCTCCGCTGTCTAAGGACAGGGGGACTGCCAAAGACCCAGTCTCCATATGCAGGGAAGGAGCTGGGGAGACCATGGAGGTAGCCAAAGAAGATTTGGCTAACGTACTCCTCATGGCCCTGAAGGCGGGACCACCAGAATCCTGGGAAGGTCCCACCTCCGTGGCCACAATGGTAGACGGTACCCCCGCAGCCGACGCACCGAGAGGAAGGCTTGGGACCGAAAACATCAGTCCTGAAGCATCCCCCCTGGGGCCGACAGAGGAAGTCCATGTACTGAACTCCGACTCGAGAGCCGGAGTTGGAGTAAGGGTCGGGCCCGACCCGAAAACCTCCATCGGCTCCACCAGCACCGGCTCCAACGGTGCCGAGGCTGTTGGAGGAGGAACCATAATAACATGGTGGACCATCGGCTCCGAAGCCGAATGGGCTGGAGCCAAAACTAACTTTTGAAACACCGGAGACTGGAAAAGTCTTAGGAGCACCCTGTCGATGTCCGAATCAGACATCTTGGAGGATCTAGATGACACCAATAGGGTCCGAACCGACTTCTCCATCGGCTCCATAGGACTAGGGGACCGGCTCCGAATGGATTCGACTACTATCGGTTCCGAGGGAGATCTCAAAACAATTTCCCATGGTGCCGATGAGGACTTCGGCGCCGAAGGGGAAAGAGTCTGAGCCGGCAACCCTCATCGGCTCCAAAATCAGTGGAGCCGATGAAGGTGACCCGCCTCTCGATGCCCCAGTCCTCGGCTCCGAAACCAGAGGGGTCGAGACTGGAGGCATCGAGGCAGACCGTTCCCCCCTCAGCTCCGAAGTCCATGGAGCCGATGGAGAAGCCTGCCTAGGTTTTTTGGCAGTCGGTTCCAACAGACTGGTCGGAGCCGACGCTTTTTTCTTCTTGGTAGGAGAGGAAGAGGAAGATAAGGCCTCCTCGAAGGAGGGTTTAATCAGCCCTTTTAATATTAATTTATTCTTCCTCTCTTGGAGGACTCTAGAAGAAAAGGCGTGACATACGCTACAGGACTCCTGTAGGTGCTTGGCGCCTAAACAATAAACGCACGAGGAGTGGTCGTCAGTTATCGACATTTTGTAACCACACCTCGCGCACTTTTTAAACCCAGAGGGTCTATGTTCCTTAGACATGCTGACTAACAGTTCACTAAAAAAACAAGTTAAAGTAGCTGTTTAGTGAAACATTTTACCACAAGGAAAACTGAAACCCAAGTTTTTTTTTTTTTTTTTTTTTACACAAGACAATACACAATGTCAGAACAAAACACAATATCAGGACAAAAATCACTGAAAAGGAGGGTCAAGACCCTCTAACTTAAGCAGGTACTTGACCTCCTATAAAAAATAAAGGACGCTAGATAAGAATAGGGGAAGGCCCCTCTAACTTAAACGGGAAACCTTCCCTTAAACCAAAACACAATTTTTCTCAAGAAAAGTTATCAAAAACCACTCGTACAACAATAGCTGTTAAAACAGCTTTTGGGGTAAAAATAGCAAAATTCCTGACAGGAAACTTTGAAGAAAACAGTACTTAGCTCAGCCAAGTTTGAGACCACATCCTAGCTTGTAAGCGGCAAACGAGATCTGGGGGATTAGTGGTGGTGCATCCTGGGATAAGAAATAGCTCAGCCAATAAGAGGCTTTGCTCTATAGCATAGCGTGCCGAGTCGGAGCCGAGGGATCGGCTCCAAGCCCATCAGTACTGAATGTAGGCGAGATAGGATCACATAACATCTGGTCTTAGAGAACAATTTCTTCATGTTTCAGGATCAGATTTATAGACAACGGGATGGCGTAGCTATGGGCACACCTTGTGCCAATATGTATGCCAATATGTTCCTTGCCTATTGGGAGGAGCACATTCTATTCAAGAATGATTTGTTTTGTAGACATGTTGTGTTCTATAGAAGGTTTGTTGATGACCTTTTTGTTCTTTGGAATGGAACATCATCACAGTTGGAACTAATGTTAATAACCATGAACAGTCTAACGACATTTCTTACCTTCACCATGAATCACTCAACACATAGGATTGATTTCCTAGATTTATACATTGAGAAGTTAACAGACAATCTGATTAATACAGGTGTCCATCGTAAGGTTTGTCATTGTAACTCCTTGCTATTAAGGTCGAGCATGCATCCACCTTTTGTTTTTAAGAACATCATGAAAGGACAAGCTATTAGAGCTTCGAGACTCAATCCCACCAATAGTGGCTTTACTTCAGAGTTAGAAAACCTCAGGAATAGATTATTAATCCGGGGATATAGTGACAGTGAGATTACCTTATATTTAGAGGAGGCAGAGAATTTACGTTCTACTGTAGGTTTACCATATTTTGGACCCAGAAGCCAGTATGAGGTGACTGGAAACTACACGACCTATGCACCTGTTAAGTTCTCCACCTACTTTACCTCTGATTTACCCCATCTGAGGGAAATTATTAATAGGCACTGGGATGTTCTTCTTGTAGATGATGAACTGAAACGTATTGTGGGGGAGACACCTGTTTTTTTTATATAGGAATAAGAGCAATTTGAAGCTATTATTGTGCCATCCTAGATCCGGTAGGACTATGACGAATAATGGATGTACAAAACCTTGTGGTCACTGCAACTTTTGTTCCTTTACAGATAGTTATGAGGTATTCACCCACCCGGATGAACATGTCACCTTTCCTACCAGGGCAGATGCAAATTGTATGACATCAAATGTGGTGTATTTAGCCACCTGCCAGGTTTGCCCGAGTTTTTATGTTGGCAAAACCAACCGTACGCTACGGGACAGAATGAGGGAACACATTTATCACATAAGGAAAGGTACCCCTCATAATGTCCTTGCGAGACATGTAGCTTCTAATGATGGGGATCACACTTTTTTATTTCGGGTTTTAGAGACCATCACTGTCAATAAGAGGGGTGGTGATATTATGAATTTCACAGAAGCTAAGGAGACTGATTGGATTATTACACTAAAGGCAGATAGGGGCCATGGTTTGAATGATAGGGCCTCAATCAAACCTAAGTTGAAACAGCGTAGGAACATTAAATAATTTGAATGCTCCACATACATCCATGCTGCCTAGTCGAAATGCCGCCTCACTTTTTATTGCTATCAGACATCATGAAAGCAATATAGGTGATAAAAGTGTATTTTATTACATTAGTTCTATATTTTTTGAATACTGTTTACTGTGAACATCTGATGGATTTTTGTATATGTAGTTTTTAATGCTCAATGATTCACAGATGCACTCTTGAATATATTTCTAGTGTTTTTTATTTACTTTAATCCACACAGTCATATATATATGTTTGTTATTCAAGCATTTTTATATACATATCTTTACATTTATACACATGTATTTATATATAGTTTTATGTATTTGTTTTAATGTTTTAAATGCAGATGAGCATTTTTTCATTAATTGGTTAATTGGATCAATTATATAAAGAGCAGACTTATGGGTTTGTCAGAAGGATCTGAAGAAGCTATTACTGTGAAAGCGCTCATCCGTTTGCGTGCACACATTTGGAATTAAACCTTGGTATTTTACCTTACTTTCGCTGCACTCGTTTCTTCTGTTTAATTCATTTGATTTATTATTTACGCAATGTCAGCGTTTACTTGTGGAACGCTAGACTTTGGTTATTAACTGTCTTCATTTTGACTTTGTGTTGGGGAAGCAGGCTGTATATCTGTTGTCTTAGATTTTGTATTCTATCTGAAGGAAGGCGGGCCATCATTGCTGCTGTGTCTATTTCTGCCCCTATAAAAGTCACATATTGAGAGGGTGATAAGGCAGACTTTTCCCAATTTATAGTAATGACTAGCTGAGTGCAGACTCGGATAGTTGCATCCCTGGCTTCTAGAAGTAGGTGCCTGGTGGTGGCAGTCAGGAGCTAGTCATCCAGGTACGGAAACACTCGGAATCCAAGACATTTCAAGTGAGCCGTTATTACCGCCATGCATTTGGTGAACACCCTGGGGGATGTGGTGAGACCAAAGGGCAGAGCACGAAATTGGTAATGACTGTCTCCCAGCCGGAAGTGTAAATGACTCCTTGATGCTCTGTCCATTTTTATGTGGTAGTACGCATCTTGGAGGTCTAAGGACCACATCCAATTGTCTTTCCCTAACAGAGGGAGTATAGACTGCAGTGTTACCATTCAGAACTTTACTGATTCGTTTAACTTGCTAAAATCCAAAATTGGCCTCCAGTCCCCTGTTCGTTTTGGCACTAAAAAGTTATGGAGTAAGTTCCGAATCTTATCTGGTCTGCGGGGGACGGCTTGGACGACTCTCTTTTGAAGCAACTTTTGGACTTCTGTAGTTGCTTGATCCCTGTAATTGGGTGGAACATCTGGGATTTTCTTGGTTAGATGAGGTGGAAAAGAGAAGGGTATGGAGTATCCTCTGGAAATTATTCTTTGTACCCACTTGTCTTGTGTGATGTCGTGCCAGAGAAGCGCAGTCAGGCCCCACTTCAGGAGCGCTGATAGGGACATCCACGAAAAGAATCGGGGCCACCCTGGTTTTGCGACCCCCCCCCTGCCTCTAGGGTGACGTCTACCATTACTTCCTCCTCCTCTGTCTCTGGAGAAGGAATCACCTTGTGCATCCGGGAAAATCTCTGAGATTTCTTGAACCACATTTTTCCGCCTCTCTGACCCTTAGGGTATGGTCTAGAAGGGACAGAAAAACGTACTCCCATGGCAGAGAGAGTTTTCCCTTCCTGCTCGCATCTGGTGAGTGTGTCTTTTACCTTTGGTCCAAACAGAGAGGAACCGTCAAAGGTAAATGTAGATTTAAAGGGCTCCGCAAAGTTACATAAGCGCATCCAGGAGTGTCTCCTAAGGGAAACTCCTGAACCCGCTGCCCTGCTCGCTCCATCTGCTGAGTAAGATATCAGCCTCATGGAGGAGTTAACAATGGAGTTTAAGGTAGACAACTGAGCAGAAACCTTCTCAGGGACTCCTTCAATTAAAGTACATTGGAGAGTATCTCCTAGCTCCTTTAGGAAATCTCTTTGAAGCCTTGTGAAATGGGTGAAGTAATTCAATGATCTGAGTGTAAAAGCCGCTGAGGAAAAGATATGCTTCCCGTATCTGTCCATCGTTCGAGACTCCTCATTCGGTGGGTGGACAGATGAGGAAGTTTCCGCTAGTTCCTTCTTTGTGGCTGCTGCCACCACCATAGTATCTACAGGCACACCTTTGGTCAAAAACTCTTTCTCTTTGGGAGCTGAAAGAAATTTGTTGGGCCGTCTGGGGACTGGTTCCACGGCATCAGGAGTTTCCCACACCTTTCAAATGACTAAATGTAACAGCTCATTGAAAGGTGGAGACACCCAAGAGGCTGATGGTTGAGACCCGAAAGCCTTCAGGTACACTGACTCCTCATCAGAAGGCGTAACAGTGGGCCAGCCACCTCTCTGTTTCAGGATCTCTAGGATATCTACGAAGGAGATATCATCAGAGGACAGCCTAGGGAACCCTCCTGACTCCTCAAGGTCAGTGTCAGAGGTGATGGACTCATCAGGGGAGTCTACATGCTTCCTCTTGCAAGTTCTCTTCCGAGGAGGCTCCTCAGAAGGGTATTCTGGGGAGGTCTTGGAAGACTAGGAGCCACCCAACGGGGGGTCCTGAGGCTACGTGTCTCTGCTGTCAAGAGAAAGAGAGAGAGAGAGAGATGGTGCTGAGACAGAGGTCGGAGCTTGAGGGGGAAGAACATTGGTACCCTTGTGTGGAGCTGAAGACCTAGACAGCATGCTCCTCATCATATTGAAGGCAGATTTCTCCGGCTCTGAGGACACCACTGGTTTCGAGGAAGCAGAAGTAGCCCTCAGCTCCAGAGCGATCTGCTCTGAGACAGATGTAGGATCCAAGCTCAGCCGAGCTGACACACCAAGAGGTAGGCTCAGAACCAAAGAAGTTTGGGTCTGAGCGTTCCCGTTGGGGCTGACTGGTGAGCTTCAACTCCTGGATACCAAGGACAGCACTGAAGGTGTTGGAGCAGAACTCGGCTCCGAGACAGACAGTAGGGGTGCTGGAACTGACGATACCACAACAAACGGCACGGATAGCTCTGGCTCTGAAAGACCGATGTGGCTCGGAGGAGGAACAGAAGCAGGTAATATGGCCTTAGACGGCTCCAAAACCGATTGGGTCAAAGCCGGCAACAAATTTGCTAGCGCCAACGACTTCAAGAGTCTAAGCACCACTCTCTCCACATCCTCCTCAGAAAGACTCTTGGAGGATCTGGAAGACAAGGTAGGCGATCGAGATGTCTGTAATATCGGAGATCTGAGTGTTGGGGACACTGGTAATAAATCTCTAGACCGGCTCTGAAGTATGGGTTCAGTAATCAGCTCCGAAAAAGTTGGGGTCAAAACTGGAGTGTCAATGTCAATAACCTTGACCAGCTCCGAAGGCAGAGGAGCCGAAGAGGTAGAAGGTTTGTCCAGTTTAGTAATTTTTTGTGTCGGTGTGGGAGACTGTCTTTTGACTGACTTGAACTTCTGGTTTTTAGAAGAGGGAGACCTGGAATGAGACGATGAAGAGCTGGCTAAATCCTCCTCAAAGGAAGGTTTAAGGAGACTTTTCAAGATCAATTTGTTCTTCCTTTCCTGGAGAACCCGAGAACTAAAAGAGTGACAAAAGGTACATGTCTCCTGAAGATCTATGGCTCCCAGGCAATAAACACAAATACTATGTCTGTCAGTCAGGGACATTTTTTTGAGAACATTTAAGAAACTTTTTAAAACCTGAAGGTTTATGATCTTTTGATTCTTTAGACATATTGTCAGAAATACAATCACTACACACAAGGAAAAAATAACAGAGGACTAGGTCCTCTAACTTAAATGGGCCTAACCCTATTCAAGAAAACAACACACAGGGAAGAAACAAAACAGAGGACTAGGTCCTCTAACTTAAATGGGCCTAGCCCTGCTGAGGAAACAACACACTAGAGAGAAGGCAATACAGGACTATGTCCTCTAACTTAAACGGGCCTAGCCCTAAACAGAGGAGTAGGAAAAGGCCTGCGGAAACGACGGCCAACAATTTGCAACAACAATTTGCAATAAATTCAAAAAACACACTAACTAAATTACTAGAAGATAACAACTGTTAAGCTATTAATACAAAACTACTATTATAGTCAAAAAAAGGATCACTATACATGAATAATGAAAAAAATTCCAACTTAGCACGGCCAAGAAAGAAAGTGCTTTTGAACTCATAGACGCAGCAAACGAGATCTGGGGATTCTTACTAGTGCGTTATGGGATGCCTACCTTGCCAAGAGCCAACTTAGAGACTTTGAGCTATGCAATTGGCTGAGTTGGAGCCGAGGATCGGCTACAAACCCATAATTTTCTTGGGTGGCAAAAGCCAGGGTACCGCTTGGCTAGGCTTATATAGGCCCTAGGGCCAATAGCTTAGTACCTACCTATGAACATACATGTAAGAATGAAGGCGAGATAGCACTACAGAACATCAATCATTTCAGAGAATTTTTTCGCAAGGAAAAAAATTAGTGGGCCAGCTACCGAACATAATAAACACTACACAATTTAAAACTCAGCAAAATGGGAGGGGGACTTCATCCCCCACATTCCCCACTCTCATCCCTAACTAAATATACCAACTCTGAGATTGCACTACAGTGGGGAAAGGGGCAAATTCCCAATAATGGCCAACTACTTCATTTCCCTGTGAAAAATTCAATGAAATGATCATTCGCTAAAATGATTTTTCACTTAAGTGGGTTCGATGAATAGTCATTCACTGAATAGAATATTCGGCAAAGTGATATAGACCCCTCAAGACCAGATCCAATTCATAATGAGTAATAAAGGTATGAGGATTAGCCCAAGTAGCAGCTGCACATATATCGTCCATGGAAGCCCTGGAAAATAAATGAAGACATTGCCATGCACCTGGTTGAAAGTGCTCATAAAGGTTTTGGTACGGAAAGTTTCAATTTGTTATAGACAAAGGATATACAATTGATTAACCATCTGGCTAAGATTACCACTGTGACTGGCTTGCCTAATTTGGAATCTGTAAAGAAGGCAAACAATTGGTCTGTTTTTCAAAAAAAATTTGTTCTATGTAAGTAAAAACACAATTGTCTGTGAACATCCAGTAAGTGTAACATTGGTACCTTTGTTTGTTAAATACGGAAAGAAAAATGGCAAATTAATAGATTGGTTGATGTTTGAATCTGAGACCACCTTCAGAAGGAAGGTAAGATTGGTTCGTAAAGCCACCCTATCCTTATGAAATACTAAGTAAGGAGGTTTATTAGACAGTGCTTGAAATTCTGATACTCTTCTAGCAGAAGTGATGGCTACCAAAAATATAGCTTTCCATTTAGCTGCTGGTTCAAAGAGTGAATGAGGACATGTTTATAATACCAACTGTAGGTCCCATGTGAGAGCTGGATCCTTATAAGGAGGTCTCAAAAGAAGGGTACCTCTCAAAAAGGTTTTACAAAGTTTACATGAAGCCAATGAGGAGTTTTCAATACCTACTTGAAAATTAGAAATGGCAGCTAGTTGTACTACAATAGTTGAGAAGCTGGCTCCTTTGTTGAAAATTACTGCTAAAAATTCAAGGACACAATGTATTGGTGTTGTAAGGGGGTCAACATGTTTCTGCTGCTTCCAAAAACAAATTTCTTTCATTTAATTCTATAAAGTTTCCTTGTGGAAGACTTGTGGGAAGACAAAAGTATATGATGAAAAGGAGAGGAGAGCGTATCTTGTCTGGCTATCAATGGAAGTGGAAAAACCATGCAGTCAGCTTTAGGTTTGAGATATCCAGGAGAATCATGCATGTCGGGTGAGAGAGAATGTCTGGAATTGGACCCAGACTCCGAGGCGGGTAGACTCGATGAGATCAAAGGAAGGGGAACCAAATCTGTCAAGGTCAATAAGAGGATGACTTTGCTCTTCAGTGGGTATGCTTTCTGCAGAAATTTGGGGATTAAGGGGATTGGGGGATAAGCATAGAGGAGATGGGGGGCCAATTGTGTTGGACAGCTTCTCTTGGTGACTTCACTGGTGGGGGGATTAGGGCAAAGAACCTGTTGCACTTGTTGTTTAGTGGACCTGCAAACAGGTTGCAGCATGGCTGACCCCATTGATGAAAAATCATTTCCACCACTTTCTTGTTGAGAGACCACTCATGAGGTAGTAGAATGGACCTGCTGAACTTGTTCGCTGTCACTTTGGATTGCACAGGAACATGCATTGTTAACTGAAATCAGTTGGATGAGATTGACCATAGCCAAATTCTGAGATCTTCTCAACATAGGGGGTAAGATGTAGTTCCTCCTCAGTTGTTGATGTACCAAACCATAGATATATTGACTGTTTGAACTGCAATTGTCCCGAAAAGGAGCAAATATTGGAAAGTCTGCAATGCTAACAGCAGTACCCTAATTTCCAGGACACTGATATGCAAATTTGGCTCTTCAGGAGACCATGTGCCTTGGACTGTTTTTCCCAGGAAGTCCCCCCACCCACCCAATTTGGGATGTGTCCATGGTCACTATGTCCTTGGGTTGAGGAAGAATGACGGGACAACCTTCTAGAACCTGATTGCAGTGGATCCACCACCAACCTTTGCACATTTAGGTAATTCTTATCTGAGAGGACGTGCTGATGAAGAATAGATCACTGAGTTGTTAACATCCACTGAAGAATCCTCATATGAAATCTTGCTAGTAGAACTATCACCACAGACACTGATCCCAAGTCATGTAGAATCAATTGGGCTGAAATTGAGGAATTTTGGTTTATCCTTCTGATCTGGAATCAGATAGTCTGTACTCTTGGAAAAGGAAGGGAAGCTGTCAAGGATCTTCTTCTTCTTCTTTCAGCTTTTCCCGGTTAGGGGTTGCCACAGCAGAACTTTGGTCCGCTAATGATTGGCAGTAGATTTTTATGGTGCTGAGGTGCCAGCTCGAAGCCCAACCTTCAGCGAAGGCACGCCCATTCACGCATGTCTTTCGAATGCCACTCGACCAAGGGGAGGACATACAGACTCCACACAGTAGGCACTCCAGCCGAGAATCGAATGGGAGAACCTCTTGCTGTGAGGCGACAATGCTACCGCTGCACCACTGCGACTTCTATAACTCTACTAAAAGGTAAAACATATAAAACAAATAACATATTTTTCAATAATCTAATGCTTTCAGTTTGAAGGCTGAAGTAATGGACAAATAGTCATTTAAACCTGGTGGTGCCCCTGCATGTACACAATTGTCACCTCAACTCACAGTATTCCAATTCTAACCCCCTCTGTCATGGGGTATAACCTGTTTCAACACCCAAAATCTTAAATCAGTCCCTTTACATACTTGGCTGTATTTGTATAAAGCGTTGGATTCTTTTCTACAGTTAATTCCGTATAGGTGTTCATAAATCCTCTGCTTTAAACTACATTCTGTCTTACCCACATAATATGAGGGACAAGATACACAATATGCTAAATAAGCCACTCCCCTGGAAAAAAAACAGTTGTAGTATCCAGCAGGAGTTAGTTTAATATCAGACCCAAGAAGGGACAACTGTCTGGTGTTGGTAATAAACTGACATTGTGGGTATCTCCCACATTTAAATGTACCATATTTCGGTCTATTAATAGCCCTTCCAGAGAGGTTTGTGCCCTTTTCAAATATATTCTTTAAACCAAGACCTCTCCTATAACTAAATTTCAATGGTTTCTTGAACACTTTGAAACTGTTAGGCATGGACACAAACATGTCCCAGTACTTACAAAAAAATATTTCTAATTTCCTGCGTGTCCTGATTGTACCTAAGCACTAGGTAGGGTCCCAGTTTTCAAGGTTCCTTCTGGGTCACAATCCCACCACCATTCTGCAAAGAGGGGTTACTTACATGGGGTACTGGTTGGGGTGAACTACTTAGGGGTACACATTTGCTCCCCATCCATCAAGAATTTCATCTTTTAATGACTTGATGAGAGATTTGGGGTAGCCTCTGGCCAAAAATAAAGATTCAATAAAATGTAACTCTTCCATTAAATCTTCCTTAATGGAAGTCATTCTTGCAGTCCTCATATTCTCACAAATGGCTAGGATAAGCTTCAACATATGAGCCTGACAACTGAGAATTCTAAAAATAAGAGCTGTAGAAGCATAAACTGACATTGTGGGTATCTCCCACATTTAACTGTACCATATTTTGGTCTATTAATAGCCCTTCCAGAGAGGTTTGTGCCCTTTTCAAATATATTCTTTAAACCGAGACCTCTCCTATAACTAAATTTAAATGGTTTCTTGAACACTTTGAAACTGTTAGGCATGGACACAAACATGTCCCAGTACTTACAAAAAAAATTTCTAATTTCCTGTGTGTCCTAATTGTACCTAAGCACTAGGAAGGGTCCCAGTTTGCAATGTTCCTTCTGGGTCACAATCCCACCACCATCCTGCAAAGAGGGGTTACTTACATGGGGTACTGGTTGGGGTGAACTACTCAGGGGTACACATTTGCTCCGCATCCATCAAGAATTTCATCTTTTAATCACTTGATGAGAGATTTGGGGAAGCCTCTTCCCAAAAATAAAGATTCAATAAAATGTAATTCTTCCATTAAATCTTCCTTAATGGAAGTCATTCTTGCAGTCCTCATATTTTCACAAATGGCTAGGATAAGCTTCAACATATGAGCCTGACAACTGAGAATTCTAAAAATAAGAGCTGTAGAAGCATGCACTTTTCCCCCAAAGTTATCAAAAGCCCTCCCATCCTTATCAGAAGGAAAGGGATTAGTATTAACAAAATGCTTACAAGCAGCCGAGTTTGCTAAAATTATAGTTGCTAGCTCAGGTCTAGAATTACTGTATAAAACATTAAAGAATGAGGAACCTTATATTATTTTATCTGCTTTTTTGGGAGCAGCAGGGTAGTTGTCAGGGAAATTGCAGGCTGTAACAAAAACATCCCCAAAGCAGAAAGAACACAAGGAATAAGTATAGATTCAGGAAATTCCAGGAAGCTGTCAAGGATACTGTGTTGAAAAATGTTCCTATTATCTCCAATGGCTGAGATGATTCTAACTCAGATTTGTTGTAAGTTATGGTAATCACCAGTAGGAAGCAAGTCTGGAGTACCTGATCTTGAGATCTTATCAGTAGATGGCTAGTCACAGTGGTTATGAGCCAGTTGTCCAAGTATGGAAACACTCGGAATCCCAGACTGCTCAGATCTGGAATTGTTCTCCAGTCCCCTGTTTATTTAGCACTAAAAAGAATCTTGAGTAAGTTCCAGATTCTATCTGGTCTGGTGGGACCTCTTGGATGACTCTTTTTTCTAGCAGCTTTTCTATTTCTCGTGCTGATTTCCTCTGACTGGGTGGAACATTGGGAATTTTGCATACAGGTGGAGGTGGTAGGGAAAAGGGAATTATATAATCTCTGGAAATAATCCTCTGCACCAGTGTATCTTTTGTAATGTTTAGTCAGGCTCTCTGGTGCACAGATAAATGACCACTGATTGCCTCCAGAGGTGGACAATTGGTCCTCCTTTCAGGAGCACTGCTAGGGTTTGTCAGAGAAAGAATCTCTGGACTCTTGGTTCTGTGGGGGTCCTCTGCTGCATGGGAGGAGACTTCCATTCAACCTCCCCCTCTGCCTCTGCGGAAACTATCTCCATGTGGATTTTGGAAAGAACCCTGGGACTTTCTGAACCACATTTTCCAACCTACTCATTGATTCCTGGAAAAGATTCTTAAAGGGGATCAAAAATGTACTCCTACTGCAGAGAGGGTCTTTCCATCTTGCTCGCACCTGGAGAGTGTGTCTTTTACCATAGGGAAAAAAAGAGATTCAATCAAAAGGTGCATTGATGAAGGAAGACTTCAAGGGCTCTGCAAAGTCACACAACCACATACAGGCATGCCTCCTAATGGAAATGCCTGAACTCACTGCCCTCAATGTATCTTTAGCCACATGTGAAATGAACTTCATGGACAAATTAGTATTCAACTCTAGGGTAGCCAACTGCGAGACTACAAAAGTCTGAGCCTCAGAAGTACTGGTTCCTTAATCAAATCCGTCTGCAGTGACGTGTGCCAAATAATTCAGTGATCTGAGTGCAAATGTCACTGAAGCATAAACAAGCTTCCCAAATCTGTCCAAGGCCCTTGTCTCCCTGTTAGGGGGATGGACAATAGAACTCTTTTCCATGAGTTCCTTCTTGGTGGTTGCTGTAATGACCATGGCATCCACCAGAAGTTGCTTACTACAATATTCCTTTCCTTCAGGTGGTGCCAAAATCTGGTCTGGTCTCTTGAGGATCAGTTCAACTGTATATGTTTCCTTCCATGCCCACAAAGAGATCAAGTCAATGAGCTCGTCAGTGGGTGGACAGAAGGTAGACAAGCCAGACCCATAAGCATCCAGGAATACTAATTCCTCTTGGGAAGGGTTATCGGTAGACCAACCATCCCTCTGCTTAAGGATCTCTAGGATTGGTCAAAATGAGACATCATCAGGTGGTGATCTTGGGGAGCCTTCCCCCTCATCAAAATCTGCATCTTCAGTGATTGACTTCTGGGGGAGTCCAAGTGCCTCCTCTTGCACTCTCTTCTCCTAGGGACTTCTTTATTAGGGTGCTCTGGAGAAGTATCAGAAGAAATGGCAATATCCTGTTGGGTAGCCTGGAGACCTTGGATTAGCTGCCCCTGCTCAGTACAGTGATGAGGCTCAAGGTGCAGAGACAAACAGGATCCAGAGGGGAGATCCAAGGGGGGAGGAATCATCCATTCTGCAGAAGCTGAAAACATTGTCTCCACTAACTCAAAAGTGGAATGCCCTGGAGAGAAGTAAGTTGATGGAGCTGAGAAGCCAAACTTCTGCCCCACTGGCTCTCCCTGCCCCAGAAGCAGTTTACCCAAGTCAGAGGCCGAAGCCAAGCTATCCAATGCTGAAGCTCCAAGGGGCAGAGGCAGCTGTGAAAATTTCAGAGTCGACTCCAACATCTCGGCTCCGATAGGAACACTTCAGTTCCAAGAGTCATCCTGCTCCAACGCACTCAGAACTGGTGCATTCAAAGAAGGTCTCAGAGCCAAAGATACAATGTATTAAGAACTAATAATCTAATTCCTAATTAAATTTGGAAACTAAATTATTTGCAACAATCTTCAATAAATATTTTAGACTGGTAGCAAGTCAAGTACTCTCAAGTTTCCAGTCTACTTTTATTGAAGAATGACAAACCCAAAACAATCTTATGCTGAAATTAATCTTCTAATCAAAATTTAAACAAATCTAAAGAGCCTAGTAAAACTTTTAAAATGGTTAACATTGAAATAACCAACTCTTTACAACAGATGCACAAAACTGGAGATCAGCTTGTGACTACATTTTCTGCAGAAGATTTGATTTACTACAAATTGTTGATATTAGTAAGAATGTTTTGCTAATTTGCACAAATGTAAGTTAATGCTTAACTGCAGACTCCATTTGTTGTGTATGCATGGTTAGTATCACTCGATATTTATATATATATATATATATATATATATATATATATATATATATATGTGTGTGTGTGTGTGTGTGTATATATATATACATTCTACTTGATCATATGGAATTTACAATACATTGAAGTTATATACTCACCATAACTATGCATCTGTGTTGTCCATTTTTATTATTTCTCAATGTATGGTTCTCAGATCTAATCCTTGGATCTGACTTGGCCAACCTCTTTAGATTCTTGGATCCAACTCTCGAGCTCCTCCCTTTACCCAAAATACCCCTTGCTTGCCAGATTATCTCAGATCAAGTTTACTTCTGCTAAATATGTCTGAAGGCATAAATTCTTATGACAATAATTATAATTTTAACAAAAGAATAGAACAGAGACAAAGTAGGGGCTCAAACTGGGAACAATGGTTCCCATATACCTTTATGAAGAATGAAAATGGACAACAGATACATAGTTATGGTGAGTACCTAACTTTAATATCTGATGGTGTCATTTTCATTCATTCTTCAATGTATGGGACAGAGTCCCTTACTACAATAATCTTGGGTGGCCCTCATAGAAGGATATTCTGGAGAACTATGGAGACAAAAGCACCCCTGTTCCTGGATATGATGTCCAACTTGTAATGACTAATAAAGGTATGAGAATTGGACCAAGTGGCCGCATTGCAAATATCATCAACTGAAGCTCTGGCCCAAAAGGAAGATGATGTAGCCATGGATCTAGTCGAATGAGTCTTTGGAGATTTAGGTAAGGACAATCCTCTTAGGGAATATGCAAAGGAAATGCAATATGTTATCCATTTAGCTAAGGTAACTTTAAATACTGGTTTTCCCAATTTGTTTTTAGGAAAGGAAAAAATAGTTAATCAGTTTTTCAACATCCTTTTGTTCTAAGTAGGTAAAATGAAGTTGTCTAAGTACAGCTAAAAGATGTAGCATGTATTCCACCTTATTTTGGAAAGATGATTTGTAAATTGATTACTTGATTCATGTTTGACTCATAAACAACTTTTGGCAGGAAGGAAGGGTTTGTAAGTAAGGTAACTCTATCTTTGTGAAAAACCAAATAAGTAAGTCTTGAAGAAAGTGCTTGGAGTTCAGAAACTCACATTGCAGAGGTAATGGCAACAAGAAAAATTGTTTTCCAAGAAAGACATTTTAGGCCTGACTTAGCTGAAGGTTCAAAGGGGGATTGCACTAGAGTTTGTAATAATACAGTAAGATCCCATGGTCTCTTACTGGAGGTCTAAGCAGAAGTGTACCCTTCAGAAAAGCCTTACAAATTTTAGAAGAAGCTAGTGGGAAGGCATTATGTTCTATGTGGTAATTAGAGATGGCTACCAGCTGGATTTTTACAGTGCAGAAAATGGCACTACCCTGAAAAAGTGAAGCCAAAAAATCTAATACAGCAGGAACTGGAGTTGTAAAGAGATCCAGCTTTCTTTGTTCCCCCCAATATGAAAATTTCTTCCATTTACTCTTGTAAATCTTTCTGGTAGAAGGCTTTTGAGATGAAGATAAAATCTGATAAACTGGAAAGGAAAGCCTGGACTGTCTATTCATCATGAGAATTGGAGAAACCATGCGGTTAACTTGAGGCTGGGAATGTCTGGATGAATCATTCCCAATGGGTTCAACAGTAGATCTAGACTGGGGTCCAGTGTCCAAGGCAGACATAAACGATCAGACCATAGGAATGGAAACTATACCTCCCAAGACCAGAAGGGGGCAATGAGGATTAACTTGGTTTTCAACTGTTGTGCTTTCTGGAGAAATGTGGGTATTAAGGGAAGGGAAGGATAAGCATACAGGAGACCGGGGGGGGGGGGGCAAACGTGGACTAGAGCATCTCTTGGTGACTCCCAATAAGGAGGAATTAAGGCAAAGAACCTGCTACATTTGTTGTTGAAGGGAGAGGTAAAGAGGTCACAGTAAGGTTGACTCCAGTGACAAAAAACAATTTCTGTCACTACAGAATGAAGAGACCATTCATGCAGCATTAGGATGGTTCTGCTGAACTTGTCAGCTAAGTGGTTGTAGGAGATCCCCACTGCCAAACTCTCATTGCTTCTTGATAAAGGGGATAACATCTGGTTCCTCCATATTTATCGATGTACCAAACCACTGACATATTGTCTGTCTGGATAGTAATCACATGAAGTGAGAGAGAGTTCTGAAAGGCCTGCAATGCTAATAGGACTGTTCTCATCTCTAAGATATTGATATGCAAACTGTTATCTTCTGGGGACCAAGTACCCTGAACAGTCTATCACAAGAAATCCCCCCACCCCAACCGGTAGGAATCTGTGATCAGTGTGGCTTTCAGTGGAGGAAAGCTAAATGGATGACCCTGACAAAGCTCATTGGACTGGCTCCACCAAAAAAGGGATTCCTTGCAGGCTCGTGAAATCTTTATAGGATACTTCAAAGGATGGCGAAACATCGACCATTGTACTGACAGGATCCATTGGAGAATTCTCATGTGAAAGCGAGCTATAGGTAATAGGGGGCTCACCACAGCCATCAAACCTACGGCTTGAAGAACTAGTCTCACAGGAGGAGAGGGATGGTCCAGAATCTGTTTGACAGACAATCTTAGGGAATGAATTCTGCTCTGGGGTAAGAATGCAAACTGTCTGCCTGTGTCCATGTGAGCTCCTATAACCTCCAAGACTTGAAATGGTTGAAGTTGGAAGTTGAAAAGATTTAATATGATCTCTAAGAATGGACACAGCTGGAGTAAGCAATCCCTGGCCTTTTGTAGAAGATACTTGGCTGGTGCTGAAAGAAACCAGTCATCTAGAAAAGGAAACACTCTGAATCTGTGCAGCCTGAGATCAGCTGCCACCACTGCCATACATTTGGTGAGCACCCTGAGGGCTGTGCTGAAACCAAAGGGCAGGGCTCTGAAATGGTGATGACTGGATCTCAGCCAAAAGAGTAGATATCTTCAAGAGTGCCTGTTTATATGATAGTAAACTTTTTGAAGCTCTATAGAATACATCCAGTCATCCTTCTATAGGAGAGGTAGAATGGGCTGAACCACGACCATCCAGAACTTGGAGTTCTTCACAAATTGATTTAAATGACTAAGATCTAGAATAGGTCTCCGGTCCTCTGATTTCTTTGCCACTAAAAAGAACCTAGAGTAAATTCCAGATCCTGCTTTGTCTGGTGGGACCTTTTGGATGACTCTCCTTTCTAGTATCTTTTGAATTTCTACAGCTGATAACACCCTCTGATTGGGTGGAACAGTGGGGAGACATCTCTTGTGTGAGGGGTTTTGAAAAAAGGGAATGAAGTGCCCTCTGGATATGATACTTTGCACCCAAGAATCTCTTGTGGCTCATCCAGGCATTTGGTTGCAAGGAAAACCACCCCAGACTGCCACCACAGAAAAATAGTTGGGCAACCTTTCAGAAGCACTGAAAGGCCCTGTCCATGAAAGTTTATTGAGACCCTTGGTTCTGCAGACCCCCTCTGCTGTGAAGATGTCCTCTTCCATTATTACTTCTCCCTCTACCTCTAGGAGAAAAATGTACAAGTGAGTCCTGAAAAGGCCCTTAAGATTTTTGGAACCATATCTTCTTACTACTGTGCTGATTCCAAGAGAAAGATCTTTGCAGATTGAAGAAACAGATTCCAACAGCAGACAAGGTCTTTCCATCTTACTCATTGCGGGGAAAGTATGTCTTTAACTGTGGGCCCAAACAGGGAAGATTCATCAAAAGGAGCACTGATGAAAGAGGATTTAAAGGGCTCCGCAAAAATCATACAATGTCATCCAGGCATGTCTCCTGATAGCTATGTCTGAACCAGCAGCCCATGAGGAATCTTCATCAGCATGACATATTAACCTCATGGACATGTTGCATATAGATTATAGGATAGCCAGTTAGGAGGAGTAAGTTTTCTTTTCCTCTGCCAGCATGGACCCTGGGGTAGACTTAGAAAGTTCCTTGAGCAAGTCCCTCTGTAATCTGTAAAAGTCTACTATTAAGTTGCAATACCATTAATCACTTTTGTATGAATACTAATGAAAACAAATCATCTTAATAGCTATGATAATAGACAATAGTAACATCAAAGAACTTACCAATTCAAAAATATAGAAAAGATGGATAATTTTACTTAAGATCCTGCTCAAAGGTATGACCTGTATTAGTAGATTTTTATGCATAACTTTTGTGGGTTATACTGCTTCTTTAACCAAAGTACACCATCATCTTCAGGCTCAAATCCTATTATTCTTGTTGAGGAAATTAATGTTAAAATTTTAAATTAGTGGAAGCGAATAAGAGATAGCAGCTTCCCTAATAGCATTAGTACATTTTATAGAACAGAGTACAATTTAGTTTTCTTTAAAGATAGCCAGTGCACTTTTTCCTCAGGGCTAAAAAGTTAATGTTTTCTGAAAGCATACACACTATTTTTCACATATGGAAGGAGGATATAGATAAGAAATGAAGACACACCAGTCGATGTAAGTGGGAATATGGGGTATAATATACACTTTGGCATGGGTAACCTTACTTTTAGGTTATGTAATGCATGTGGGTGCAGCTATTAATTTATTCCTATCTGGGGAGTTAAACTTCATTTTTTGAAGATGTACATTGTTTTGTGTGTTTGTTCTAAGCTAATACATTATGGTGGTGTTCATAAAATGCATTTAGTCTTTTGTTTGAGGGTTTTCATTAAAATAAAAAGTATTGAAAATGTGACATAAGTTCAAAGGGAGATGAGAAGAAACAACTATATAAAAGACCAGCTTGCCAAACATTAGTGTGTGCATGTAACGCAAAAGATGGAAATACGCATTCAAAAAACTGTCATCTATAATAGGTGGGAAGAATAGCTTTTTATCATGTTGGATACACCATCCATACTGTATTGGAACATAAATGGCCTTACAGGTATACACAAAAAGGAAAGGGTATTGAACTATATTAAGAAATGCAGAGCGCAAATAGCAATGCTCCTGGAGATACATTTGGAAAGAAATGAGCATGTGAATTTGACAAAGAAACATTTCAGGATGGATATTTAGCAGAATATCAGGAACAAAGGAAAAGTGGAGTAACAGTACTAATTGCTAGAGGGGTGCCAACAGTGATAAAAGAGGAAAAAAGACAATAATGGTAAATTTACAGTAGTAAGGGGCTATTGGAAAAGGAGGAAGTTTACACTGGCATGTATTTATTTTCCACTAAAAACTGCTATTATGGAGCTTAAGAAACTTTTTAGAGAAATAATCAGCTTTCAGCAGGAAATATTACTTATAGGTGGGGACTGGTACTTGATTTGCAAAAGTGAGAAAGTATCAGGGGGACCAAAAAGGGAAATATAACATTAGATGGTATCAAAATATTTGTTATGGACGATGTGAATTCAATAGAGGAACTCAGACAGAATTTACATATTATTCACCAAGGTATAATAACTGGGCTAGACTAGATAGAAAATATATTTCATAGGAACAAGTGCATGTAATTAAAAGCTACAACACATATCCAATAACTGTTTCAGATCATGCACCAATAAAATCAAAGATAAAAATGAAGGGTAATGAAGTAAAAATGAGACACTGGTGTTTTTGCACCTACCTTTTAAAAAGAGAGGATTTTAAGGAACTGGAAATTATTCAAGAGTTATTATGAAAGATAGAAATATCTTCATATATTACAGCAACTGGGTGGGATGAAATGAAAATGGAGTTTAAAATAGGTTAGAAGTAAAAGTGAAAGAAATATGGTTAAGAAGTATAAGGAAATATTTAGAGGGCCTGACAAAGGTTAAAGTATTGCAGAATAAGAAGAATCTCACAGAAGAAGAGTACTAAAGAGAAAATAAGGGAGTAGCTGGATAATATGCATCAGTTTATAAAGATTGCTGTTAAGCAACTATTTTTTGATAATAACTCATGAGCACAAATTTTAATGCAATGACTTAGGCAACAGAAAGTAGAAAGGGTTGCTACAAACTTAAGAAGCCTGTTACAAGAAAAATAATCAGAGATCCTGTACAGGTATTAGAGATATTTCGGACATTTTATGAACATGTCTATAAAGCAGAGAAATGTAGAAATGAAGAAAGATCACAGATGGAGATATTTATGGAAGACATAATTATGCCAAGGTTAGAGGTAGATGGTGCTCAACAACTAATAGCTAAGATAGGAGAATATTAAATAAAAATGGTGATGTATAATCAATCTACAGGAATGTCTCCAGGAAGATATGGCATTCCTGTGGAAATCTGGAAGTTAGGAGGGAATAAGTGATGAAGATCTGGACAATTTTGTTTTGTTTTGTTTAACAATATTTTAAAAGGAGGGGAAGCACCAACATCCTAGAAGAAAGCAGTGGTGGCTGTAATATCTAAAGAGCATAAAGACCCATCATACCCAGCTTCATATAGACCCGTTTCAATTTTAAACCATGCTAATAAAGTACTTATGTCTATACTAGCTAAATGAATGGCAAAGGTGTTGCCAAAATTGATACATATGGATCAATGTGGGTTTATAGAAGGGAGGCAAATATCTAACAACATTAATAGAACAATGATGATCCAGTGGAAAACGGAATGTAAGAAGATACTCCTGATGTTGGTGGGTCTTGATGCAGAGAAAGCATTCAAAAGAGTAAGCTGGGATTTTACTAATAGGGCAGTGGAAGCATTTGCATTACCTGCCATAATAATAAGGTTAATTAGAAGTTTATATGAAAAATCAGAGGCAAGAATTAAAGTAGGAGGGTTCCTCTCTGATAAGCTGTGTCAGAACAAAGGAACCAAACAGAGGTGTCCTCTTTCCCCTTTATTATTTGCTTTATATTTATAACCATTATTAAAGAAAATAAGGGACTCAGAAATTCAGGAATATAACTGGTATGGTCATCAAGAAAAGGGTAGAGTAGTGGTGTAGTGGTTAGCATTGTCACTTCACAGCAAGATGTTCTCCAGTTCAAATTTTCGGCTGGGATGCCTTCTGTGTGGAGTCTGCATGTCTTCCCTGTGTTTATGTGAGTTTCCTCCGGGTGGTCCGGTTTCCTCCCACATTCTAAAGACATGCAGTAGGTGGATTGAGCACGCTAAACTTGCCCTGGTTGTGAGTGTGTGTGCAAATGTATGTGGTGCACCTTCCGAGAAGGTTTGGGGCTTGGGCTAGCAACCTGAGCCCATAACTGCTACAGAAACAATGAATACTAAAAGGTACTCATTGCCCGATATACCACATGATACATAAATGGGAAAGAGAGAGAGAATCGAGGAAAGTTGGTTTATTTGCAGATTATTTATTTATTAATTTGTTTGTTTGTCTTTGTTGACTGGGAAAAGTCTGACTGTGTAAACCTATTTTCAGTGGAAGCCCAGAGAGAAAAGCTCCACATTTATGTTACACATAATGTACATTTATAATTGCAGGATAAAAACATTTATACATAAGCTTATTTATATGGTTTTTAAATTTAAATTTTTTTTTTTAATTTACGTGAACATAGCATTTGATCTCAAAAACATGAAAGAAATTACCATGAATTGGCTAATTATTGAACAGAGTAATAATTAATGTATTTATAGCATGATGGCTACAGGGAAAATATCAAATTGTGGTGTTTTTTGAGTTTAGTAATAATTTACAGGCAGGCAAGTAGAATGTAGCTTAAAAATTATAAGATAAATATGAAAGGAGAAGTTAAAGAAATGAGCAGGAAGATAAATGGACAGAGGAGAAATTGTAGTCAGTGGAGAGGTGTAAGAAAAGGACTCCATTAAATTACCTCTTTTGTGAAGGAGTATAATAATGGATTTTTTTCCAGACGGATAGAACATAGTTTTCAGTTACTGACCTGTTGATTAGAATGGAGACAGGGAAGGCCAGTGCATCTGCACCTATTTTGAGGAACTCGGTGGGAAGGAAGCTGAGGCTGTTGCTTTTAATTTGGCTAGTAATTTTTATGGTTGATGTTGGAACGAGCTGAAAACTAAAATACAGTGTGTTACTTTCGAGAACAAATGGAAGTTGGAGAGATGAAGAGAGGTGTTCATTGATTAGTGACAAAACTGATAGGATAAAAAGGAGTATTGAACTGAGTGGTAATGGACTCTCTGTTGTTGAAGTAGAGGGAGGGGTGCAGTAGTATGGCCAGGGTGTATTAGTTTATTAGAGAGGACCAAAGAAGCTTGAGATTGTTTTGGTGTTTTTTTTTTTTGGCAATTACTGTAGCATGATTTATTGTCAGATTAAACAAGGATCTTTGTATGATTTCTGAGATATGTAAAATTTTGGTAGGCATGTTATGTTTAATTCATATACCATTATTTCCATACTTTATCTCTTTGCAGCATGAGCTGTTTGGTCTCCTTTGTCAGTCATTGTGCTGTGTTAGATTATACCCTTCTTGTCCTAACTGGTGCAGTGCTAAATCATTTAGTATTTTAGGAAGGTGTAACTGAAGTAACTCCTTCTTCAAGAGGCATTACTCTTAGTACAATCCAGTTTTAGTGGAACAGGCCTGTAATAAATGTGTTGTTGCCAAATTTGGTTAAATTGTGTACTTGTTTATAGATTGTTTGTGTGAACCATGTTGCTGTCTGATTACACAGGTTGGGAGGTGTTCACTTAAAGTATCTGTTAAACAACCAGAATATTTTATATCATAGGGTTAGTTTTTCAATTTCCAGTCCAGTGTGGACTGCCTGTTGGTGCTTTTGTTGATTCTGGTGGTGGAGCTTATTAGTTGGGTGAAACCAAATAGATGAATAGCGTCCTTAGGGTTGCTGCTGTTTATGGGTTGCCAGTCTATATTTAGGTCACCTAAGATGAAGGTTTCCGGTGGGATGTTGTCAGATATCCAGTGTAGGATATTTTCAGCTGTGGTAAAGTTGTTTCCTGATGGGATGCATACTGCTGAGATACATATAGACTTCTTTTGGTTTATTTTGTGGTATGCAAGCAGAAGTTCCACATTATTAAATTTTGGGCTATTTAGATGGGCTGGAGTTATTTCTAAGTAGTTTTTTATGAATATTAGTAATATCACCCATTCTTTTAAGATTTCTGTCTATTTTGAGTATGTTAAAACCTGGGGTAATAATTTTGTTGTCAGTTATTTCTTGTTTTAGCCAGGTTTCTATGGGGATTGGAATGTCTGGAGAGTAAAACTCTAAACATGCACAGATATCATAAGATTTGTTGCAGATGCTTCTGAAGTTAATGTTAAAAAAGAATGAGGTTAGCTTCATTACCTGATGGGAAAAACTGTGTTGGGAGCATTGGAAAGTAATGGGTTGGCCATGGTGGGTCCAGGGTTAGGGTGAATATCTCTGCTAAGTTTCAGGATGGAAGTGGGGGTGAGTAGAGGTATAGAGCCATTTGTATTTGTATCTGACTTTCAGTACTGCTGATAAAGAGCTATTCTTGTCTTTAATATATGTAGAAGAGAACAGATCTGAGCATGTATACTGGTACAGAGAAAGAGAGACAGGGAGAGAAAAAGGGTCTTGTGATGTAATGTGTGTATGTTTGTTATGGTGTTGGGATATGAATATTATGGTAGGTAGTGAAGTGAACTAGTGTTGTGAGTGTACAAAGCAGCAGCAACTGACAATGTCATTTTTTTAATTTCGCCAAATATTTTGGTTTTCTAATACCATGACAGAAATGGACCCCATTCTTAAGTCAAAGCATGATTAAAGTTCATGAAATTAGTATTGTTTCAATCTTTGATATCAGCCAGTAGTGCTATTCGCAGCACCCACAATGTGCCCAGTAATGACTCTTTCTGCAGTCCTTATGGAGCTACATATCTTAGTAACATATCTAAATACATTTGTACATTCTTTTTTATAAGACCCATTGCTCCTACTACTATTTGGACTGTCTGGGTATCTTTCTTACACATTGCTCTTGTTTCTGCCTGCAGATCCTGATATTTTATGACTTTGTGTCTCTCTATACACAAGACACTGTAGTCACTGGGTGTGGCAATTTCAATGATCAATGCTACTCTTGTCTTCTTTTCTTGGACCACTATATCTGGTTTTCTAGCATCTATCTTTTGAACTGTTGGTAATGGATGATCTCATATGATGTAGACTTCTTCATTTTCTATGATGCTTTGTTGCTCATGTTTCCAGTGTTTTTCAGCCACTTCAATACCATAATGTTTGCACAATTCCCAGTGCAACAGTCTCGTCACATTATTATGCCTTTTAGTATACAGTCCTTCTGCCATTAGTATGTTGCAACCAGCAACAAGGTGTGCAACTGTTTCCAATTTGGTGTTACAAAACCTAGATTTGTCTGTTCCTCCCACATGTTCAATGGACTTTATAAACCAATGTGTACACAGCCCACTATCTTGAGCCGCCAATATTAATCTTTCATCTCTTGGTTTGAATTTGCCTCTCCTTAACCATTCCTGTGTTCATTCCTGATCAACATAAGGTTCTTCCAGAAGTTTTCTATACTTGCAACTATATTTATGCTTTTTCCAAATTTCTTACCTTCTCATCTGATCCTTCACCTTATATTCTTTCTTTTGTGTTTTGGCACATTCAGTTGCTGCCTGATTTTTATCTACTTCTGGTTTTATTTCCATTCCTGCTTGATGCCAATAAGCTTCTGTTGATTAAGCAGAGAAGTCATTTTAGATTTATTCTCCTCATGTTTCAAAACTTTCACTACATTTGGGTCTTGTGAGGTCAGCAGATATGTGTGGAGTCCCACGATTGCAGATCTATACATATAATCAATTTCAAGGAGGCCCATCCCTCCTTCGGAACACGGAGCATATAATTTTGGCATGCACTGATTTTTATAAATCATTTGGTGAGCATGAAACATCCTTCTTGTTTTCCTATCTAATCTCTCCATCATGTTTTGGGGCCAGTCAATCACTCCAAAACTGTAAGGACAGGAAGAGCAAATTGGTTTATAGCTTAGATTTTGTTCCTAGATGTCAGTGCTATTTTCAGGATTAATTTAAGTCTTCTGAAATATTCCTTACTAAGTTTTATTCACATTTGTTCATGTTTTATTATTGATCCTTCATCAGTTCCCAAGTATTTATACACTCCTTCTTGCTCAAGTTCTTTTATGTCACATTCTTGTCCCAAACTGATGGTTTCCTGGCGTTGCAGTTTTCCTGCTTTAAAGGTTGCTTTTGCACATTTATCAAGACAAAATGACATTCTTATATCATCTGAAAAAGTTTCAACAACTTGCAGTTGTGCTTTCAGTTCTTCATCTGATGAGCTATACAGTTTTAAATCATCGACAAAGAGAAGGTGAGAAGTCTTTACACTTTGTTGTTTTCTAGGAGCCAGATTATAGCCATGGCCTAAGTTGTTGAGTAAACAGCTTAATGGATTAAGGGCAAGGCAGAATAGTAACGGCAACAGAGAGTCACCCTGAAATATCCCCCTTTGAATTTTTATCCATGGGATAACAATTTGTCCTTTATCATGGCTTAATTGCAAAGTGGTCTGCCACTGTTTCATGGTCACTGTAATGTAATCGATCAGTGTGGGGTGTATCTTATATATTTTTAAGCACTCTTTTATCTATGAATGAGGGATACTATCAAATGCTTTTTCTAGTCAGTCCATGCCATACTTTGATTCTTCCCCTTTTTACAGTTCTCCACTATGACTTTATTTAACAACAAATGATTCTTTGTTCCATATGACTTTCTTTTATTGCCCTTTTGTTCTACTGCCATAATTGAGTTTTCTTTTAAATGACTATAAACTCTGTCGGCATCAATTCCCGTGAAAAGTTTGTACGTCGTCAGAAGGCAAGTTATTGGTCTATAAATTTTAGGGTAGCTTGCAGGTTCACTCTTAAGTAGGAGCAATGTTTTTCCTGTTGTTAGCCAGGTTGGTGTCTGTTCTGGGTGCGCATATAAATAGTTCTTACTCAGGGCTAAATCCTCATGCAAAGATGTTAATACTTTTAACCAGAAGTGAGGTACTGCATCTGTGCCTGGGGTTTTCCAATTAGAGGCTTTTCTTAACTTTGTTTCAATCTCTCTAGCTGTTACTTCATCCCATTTCATATCCTGTACCTTTAAACTTATTATTCTTTATTTTACTTCTTCTATCCATTTAGCATATTTGTTATGTCATTGTGAGTTATGTGGTGAGTGTTTAGATGATGGGTAGAAGGTAGAGTTTTGGTAAGATGATGGCTGTGTGATATATTAATGAAAGGAGTGTTATAAGAAATGGAGAGAAAGAGGTGTGGTAAAGGATGGGAAGATGTTTATAGGGTAGTATATAGATAGTTAAGGTAGTGGAGAGTGATTAGGTTATGCGCAGAAAGCAATATGGTATGTGTTTGTGGGCAGGGGAAGGTGAAGAAACGATGGAGACCAAAAATGTGCATTGATGAGAAGGACAGTAATCCAAAGTAGCAGCTATAAGTAGTTATATGAGTATCTAAAAAACGTGCTTTTGTGGTATTGGTATTTAATTGCGTGCATGTGTGTGTGTGTGTGTGTGTGTGTGTGTGTGTGTGTGTGTGTGTGTGTGTGTGTGTGTGTGTGTGTGTGTGTGTGTGTTGATAAATGTATAATATAAATCTAAAGGTGTTGGTAAGCAGGAGAGTTTAGGGGAAAAAAGTGGGTTGAGAATGTCTGGAAATAAATTTTTAAGTCTGTGGAATGGGCTGTAGCAGGAATTGACAGAGGATAGAAATTGGAAGAGGGTTTTTAATATGTATGTCTTTAAGAGCTGGGTAATATGTACTAAATTGTAGGAGTTAAGAGGGAATAAATGTAAGGGTCTGGGGCTGGCTGGGGAATTGGGGTTAAGAGGGGAGCAAAGCAGGCAAAGATAAATTGTCACAATAGCAGGAGACAATCAGTCTATACAGGTAATTTTAGCATAAGTAATGGTAAAGAGACCCATTTAAAATTGAGTACATTGGTAGTTACACACTAAAAATGTTTAGTTATTAGTTGGGGATATGTAAACTCATTCCTAGCCCAAATTAAATTAGCCAACAACAGATAAACTATTGAAGTGTGTGTGTGTGTGTGTGTGTGTGTGTGTGTGTGTGTGTGTGTGTGTGTGTGTGTGTGTGTGTGTGTGTGTGTGTGTGTGTGTGTGTGTGTGTGTGTGTGTGTGTGTGTGTGTGTGTGTGTGTGTCGGGGGGGCAGTCACGGATATTTCCTTAGCCTGAAATGATACAGTTGCTTTTACAAACAATTAACTGAGAAGATGCAAGCCTTGCTAACAAGTAATTTAACAGGAACTGCTAGCTTAGTTACCAAATAACAATAAAGACATACAGCAGATTTAACTTGTATTTGCTACTTTACATGCCTTTTGCAAGTTGAAAAAGGAAGGTAGAATGTTGTACTCAGGGGGTTCAGTAGTAGATGTGCAATGCCATGTTGTGTTTTGTAAAAGAACCCAAACTGTAGCTTGAAGTAACCTAAAAGAGAACTGTGGTAAGAAAAGAGCAGTTAAGATGCTAATGTTTAAATCAAAGAGTCAAAGACACAGCTATAAACAGTGTGCTAGTGTACAATGAAGGAACAATAAAACAACAAAATAAAAAAAAACAAGAAAAAAAACACAGCTGCAAAACAGTCAGTGAGTCAATTAATACATTGCTATGTACAGGCAGGTAAGACATACATCTATCTAATCACATATAAACATAATGACACACAAAATAAATAAATATTCATGATGCATATTACATAAAAATAACAGTCAGTATTTATAGCTGCAATTATAATAAAAATAACTTACTGGTCATGAGGAAAAGACACAAGTGACTGCCACAAAAACGAAAAAGAGATTGAGTGTGGATAAAGGGAATACTGTAATCTCAGGTCACTAACTGTAAGGATATGCAAAAACATTGGCTGGACTTATCTAGTATTGCAATGAGGGCGAGGGGAAAGGTGATAAAAAGGAGATATTATTTTGTACCCAATAAATTCAGAAAAGGAAATTAGAGTGTTTTGTTACATTCTGAGTCAGTTTCAATCCTTTTTGGAATATAAAATGACTACAAATAAAACAAAGGCTATAGCCTTATATTATGTACCCCACACATGAATTTGTTTAGTAATACCCATATTTATGGGAATACTATAAAATGAAGTATTTAGGAGTATGGATTTAAAAGGCTTCTGTTAAGTTAGCTAAGGATATGTCAGAAGAGACTAAACAAAAGATAATCCAAAAACTGAGAAACTGGAAGCTCTTATTTATGAATATGGATAGTATGACAGAAGCCATTGAAATGTTTTTAGTCTCTTTTGTTTTAGACACAGGTCAGGCTTACTTTTATCACCTAAAAGAAAAGTTGTGGACAGTAATTAATGAAGAGCTGAAGGAACTTATCTTGGGGAAGAAGAAGGCAAGACTTAAGTGGGATAAGTGAATCTTTCCAATACAGCAAGGTGGTTTAGGATTACTTGATTTGAAGGGATATTTTTGAGCTACACATTTAAGGCTCATAAAGCCCCGGTGGTACAGCGGTAGCGTTGTTGCCTCACAGCAAGAGGTTCTCCTGTTTGATTCACGGCTGGAGTGCCTTCTGTGTGGAGTCTGCATGTCCTCCCCGCGGTCGAGTGGCCTCCGAAAGACATACGTGAATGGGTGTGCCTTCGCTGAAAGTTGGGCGTCGGGCTGGCAACTCGGCACCATAAAAAATCTACTGCCAATCATTAGCGGACCGGAGTTCCGCTGTGGCCACCTCTAACCGGGAAAAGCCGAAAAGACAAACAACAACAACATACATAAAACAAGCAGAAGGTTATACTTCAAAGTGGAAAGAAACAATGATGAAGCAGGAGGAAAATACTAGAAATAAGAAGTGTGGTATTTTGAATGCAGATGCTTAAGAAGAATAATAGCCATAAAGAATGTTATATTCATAAAGTAAGTAATCTAAAAGCTAAGCCATCACTAGAATGGAGAAAGGACATTTTGCCAATAAGGATGACTGGAAATAGGGGTACAGAAAAAAGGCAAGAGGAGGCTGGAATTTACTTAAAAAACTGTCAAAGGAACTGAGGTATTGGAAGCAAATAACTAGAGAAGAGAAGAAAAGGTAATATAGTGTGGTGAGGCAAAGAGGACATTTGAACTGCAGACTAGATATTGCCATCCCTACCAGGGATTGATATCAGAGTATAGGTAAACAGAAAGGGACAGAAGAATCCCAAGTGAAAGACTTGCTCAGATAGAAGTTTTAGTTGAATCTAGATCAGAAACCGATGATAAAAAAGGGATAATTAGCAGGGCATGTACAATATTGCATGATGATTGGAGAAGTAATTTACCAGGGAACAAAGGAAGAACATATGTACTGCTTCCAAGTAAGCAACAATGACCCGAAGGTTTAGGAGTTTTGCTTGGAAGGGTCTGCATAGGTATTTTTATACCCCAGCAAGTCTTCAAGAAATTTTTCCTTAAGTAGATGGAAAGTGTTGGCGGTGTGATGGGGAAGAAAGAGGTAAATAGGAACATATGGCCTGGGAGTGCAATGAGTTGGCAGATTTTAAAAATTCCCTACACAGTACTTTGTCAGAGGTACTGGGTGAGCAAATAGCTGTAATTAAGGAAATGGGACACAGGATCTAAATTTCCTAGACACAGTAAGGCATTGTTAATTTTAATTCTGGTTACTGCTAAAAAAGCAATTACTAGAAAATCAAAATCAAAGTATAAACCAACTGTATTTGATGTACTGAATATCATAACAGAGATAAAAGAACTAGAAGTTGGATGTTTAGAAAAGGGAAGGAGCAAATTACACAGAAATAAATGGAAACTGTAAGAACAATACAAGCAGAATATTGTTCAGGAGGAGTGAATTTTAAGGGAAGGCAGGAATTGAGCCATTTACATAATGTTGGATTAATGATTGTTATAAAAAGAATATATGTGATGTATAATGTATGTAAATGGAAAAATGTTAATTTGATTTGTTTTTCCTTTATATTAATGTATGTTTGCCTGTGCCTTAAGAGATAATTTTAAAAAAGTATTAAAAAATGTAAAATATCTCAAATGAAGCTAAGAAAGCAAATAAGAACCCTACAAAAGTGAACATGTTTAGCTTGACTGCTTCCTACAGTCTAAACTCTTTACATTGTCCTATATTAATGCATTTTGACTATTTCAGTCATTTACTTGATTCACACTTGGTTTATTCGTCAATCAGAATATACTTCTTCTGACATTTCTGCATGCTTTCTAACCTTTCCACAGACAGCAGCAGAATACTTTGATAAAATCTTTTTAATTCTGCGAAAATGGCATATTCACCCACTTTTGGATTTGAATGTTATGCTGGAGAAGTTAACTTTCCCTCAGTCTGATTCAACAGATACAACTCATATAACATATTTTTCACATAAAACACTTCTTGATCCTATTACCTCATGCAGAAAGATTTCACAGTTATGAACTCACACTTGTAAACTATTTTATGTGATATTTCTTATGTAAGGCGCCACTGAAGACGATCCTACTATCATATTAGTGTTCCTATCAGCAGTGACTCTAATACAGTCTACATCACTACAAGTCTTTTATTCAAAGTGCAAGAATTAATGGGAATATCTAATGCACATGCTGGATATCCACAGCACAGACAAGTCAGATATTAAACAAGGAGAATTAATTATTGAATTCTGAAAAATATACTATCTTTTTGACTTATCCAGGAAAAAAAATAAGGCTTCAAAATCAACTTAAATAAATGGACAAGAAGACTCAAATTCTCCTTTGTTCTACTCTGTGTCGACCTCCATGAGGCTGGAGGAAACTTTTGAATATGGTTTATTGGCCAAACTTGTAATGATCTGTACAGTGGTTACCTCATATTTACCTACTATCCTAAGAAAAAGCCCAGCAACAATTACATAATAAATTTTATGAATTAGGCATAAACCTTGCTCATAATGAAAACTTCCCATAATCATTCTCTTAACATGTACCAAACATATTTAAGAAAAAAATAAAAGAATCAGTATTGACAATTGGTAAATTATGCGAATTGGTGTTGATGACTGGGTGGTGAACAACGTGGTTACAAGAGTTCAAAAAAGATAAAGGTACTTCCCTCGAAGAAGAGGAAAAGTATGAAGGTGAAGAGTGAGAATATACAGTAAAAACAGTTGTAGTGTTATTAGTCTTACTAAAAACATCTATATGAAATGGAATGAACATTGTCTAAGTAAGGAAAATTACTTATCACATGTGAAAACATGTAGAATCATGTAGAATTAATTTTCAAGTGCATACCACCCAAACATTTGGCCCATTTGAACATATTTTTTCAGGATCTCAAACATGAACACCAACCAGCAGTTTCAGTGAAAGCACTTTCAGAATAGTAGCTCCACTACTCTGGAACTTCTTATCATGTCCAATGCAAAGTTTTGTGTCCTTGGTGCTTTCTGACTGGTTAATCAAATGGTGTCATCATATCAAGATGTATACTCCTGCTTTAAGAAATTGCTTTCCTGAATCCCTGCTCCATCTGGTATTCCTTTTCAATCTCTTGAGTTCTATTTTTTTCCTTGCATCATCTTTGCTTACTGGTTTCCTGCTTAGATTTTTTTCTGACCGCAGACACGATTCTCTTGTCTCTTGTTTCTGTTTCCTTCATTTATACTAGTCCTTTGGTTGGTTTCCTGTTTGCAATTTTGCCTGATAATAGGCCTGATTCTCTTATCACTTGTCTCTGTTTCCTTCCTCATTGCTGATTCTTTGTTCCCCATGCACGTTTCACTCTTACTACTTCATCAGCCACATCTGTTAACAGTTTTCTTCTCTTCTTTCTGGGCTTTTCCTTCTACCATGCATTTTTACCACCTACTTTTTTTTAGTACTCCCCTACACCAAGCACTTATGATCACTTCTGTAGTGTATGCACAAAGAAACATATAAACATTTGTGTGAACTTGCATCTCTGTGTGCATGTTCTTGTAATTCTTGAAGCAGTATGCAAAGGTCACATGCAGGATAGCTCTGATTTTTTTAAGTATTGTCAGTGTAAAATCATGTTTTGCAAATGCACAACAAATGTACCATGAGGCCAGCACATTTGTGCAACAGTCAACTCATTACTGAATGCAGCAGAATTCAGCTGAAGACTGAAAATAATATGACTATCGAGTGATAATTCCAGCCAAGCTATATTCCAGAGTGCTGGATACTATACATAAGGAATACATGCAGACAGTAACAATTTAGTTCTTTGCTCCATATTTTGTGATAATTAGCATTGATAAGTAAACTGAAGACGTAGGAAAATGTGAGATTATTATAAATGCACTACCACTAACACCCTTGTATCATTGCAAATGACATCTGCACGATGTCAAAATTCTCATGCTCATGGTCTAATTCCCTTCATAGTTTTTAATTGCAATGAACTTAGACTGAAAATAACCTGAGTACTATGTATAAAGTCAATGATGTCTGAGAAGACTGTTAATCTGGTAAGCCCGTCATTTTCAGGAATGACATATTAGCATTGTCTGGTTCAGTTCAGTCACACAGTGGATTAACTTTCAAATTTTAATGTTAACAAATGATGGCAGATGTTATTGAATTAGGTAGTTATTGTGTTGTTGAAATAAAGGGTACAGTTTTATTATGCACAGAGAGACAGAGAGAGAGAGAGAGACAGAGACAGAAAAACAGAGGTACAGAGAGACACTACCCAAGATGAGGGAAGCAGTACAGATAATATTCTGAAGCATGCAGATCTTTTGTCTCTTGCATCTTGCCAAAAACTGTGTGATGATATAAACTGATGTGGCTTTACCAGTTTAGCGGCACTTACTAACAGGTTAGACGTATATATCTTCTTCCTGCACATCTCTAAAAATCCTAGCTTCCTTGTCTCTGTTTTCCATTCCATAAAGCCTGACAAATATAACAACTAGACCTTAGATATGTTCAGTCTATTACTGGCTGAAGTAAAGTTGTCTGAGTCAGGTCAGCAGATGTAAAAGAACAGTAAATGGATTTGTAGTTCAGCAATACTAAAACATACAGTCCATCTAAAGCCAAGGTTTCTGGTCAGGTCTAACAGGAGGCTGTGTAGGATCCACATTACAGCTACTAACTGTAGAAATGAAAAATCATGGTGGAGAAGTACAGTGTTGAAGCAACAGTCACAAGTTGCAAAGAAAACATTGATATTACATGGAAGTTGCATAATAATTATCATGGCAATCTTTCAGACAAAATTTGCAAGAGCTTATAAGTAGTGAAGCAAAACCAAAATTTGTCTATCATTGTTTCATCTACTGCATCATATCCTGTACAATGGTACCTGGCCTTAAAACCTTGCCTGGGACTTACTTCTGAAGACCAGAGACCATCACATAAAAAAACAGCAATTTTTTTTCAAGTACGTAAGGGATACTTCTAAACCTGAAAGCCCTCATTATGAGGTAGTTAACACCTTTCATAAATTTCTCCTCTATTAGTTGTCCATAAAACTTGTAATTTGGTCCACTGTTCTCCTTGCCCTAAGTACCATAAATTATTTAAATATCAATGTGGCTTTAAGTTTATAAAAATGATGTCCCTCTCATACCCAATCCCTTATACTGAAGGTGAAGGGAAATTGAGAAATTCCTGTTCTCTTCTATAAGGTGAACTTGATTACTGCATGTCTTAACTTGTGGCATTTTCAAAGGTCTCCGTATGACAAATTTCACATTGTGTAGGGAACTGTAAAGTGGTGAAAATCCATCAAATTTCTACCAACACTTCAGTGAGGTTAGATAGCCATTTAATCTCCTTTTCTTCCCAATCCTTGTCATTAAACACTAATTACTTGTTTTAATATATTTATCACATTGGCACATTATAATCAGCAACATGGTTATACATACATTAACAGAAAAGAACACAAGCCATAATAGCAGTTCCCATTGTTATTGTCATGCAGTATACATATGCTTTCTTTTTAACAATTTTTGTTCACTTCAACATTACATAAGTTCTTCAGTTCTTGATTTCCCTTAAAGCTCATTCTTCCTTCTAAACATTATTCTGCATATACTGTTTCCACAAATTCCATTAATTTATCTAAAATGAGCTCCTTCTCTTTCCTAAAGATCTTGCTTCCAGTTCTGTAATTTACTTCATAATACTCAATACTTCAAATACATTTAGTTTGGATTTTGATTTCCACTTTCTAGTAATTGCTTTCTTTAGCAGCCAATAACATGACACATAGTAAGCCCTTACTATATTTGGACAATTCAGATCCTGTACCTTAGCTCAAAAGAACAATTTCCTTAGTTACAACCATCTGTCCCTCCAACATTTCTGTCAAAGTATTGTCTAGAGAATTTTTAAGACCTTCCAACCAGTTCCACTCCCCAAAAAATATATATATCCAATTACATCACAATTCCGCATCACATCTCCAATATTTGCTATCTACCTAAAAAAAAAAATCCACTGAAGCCTACTTGGGATATAAAAATACCTGTGTTGTTTGTATTTTTTATTGAATCTCCTCTGCTATTTAAGAGTCAAAGTTGTACAATGCTTGGCTCATAACCTATAAGCAAGCTACAAATTACATTACCATATACGCAAGTTATGTACTTATAACGTTATATCCATGTTATCTTTTTTTCGTCTGCCTCAAACATGTGGGTTGTCAGATCCGATAGGATCCAACCTCAGTGCTGATCTCAAGCTTATTGGTTCCAGAGCTCTGACACCTCCCCATTCCCATAATTCCCTAGGTTGCACTTGAGATAATCAGATCGAGTTTGGCTCTATAAAAGTGTAAAATTTATGACTATTTATTTGTGAATTAACCTAGGGAAAGGTAAAAAGTATTAAACTGCAATGACTGTTGAAAAGTATTTCAATCTAGTGAGACAGTGCACATACATGGCCACTCAATCATCTACAAGCTATAGCTGACAATCTGGAAGGGGTAGAAGGCAGGAAGTTTGAAGGAGACAAAAATGAGACAACATGGATCTTATTTTATGATATGTATATAACTTTCATATCCAATGTTGTCTATTTTCGTCTGTTCAAACATGTGGGACAGAATCCCAAACTGTCAAAGGGGTGGTATCAAGTAAGGACTTTCCTGAGTATGTTGGTGCCAAAAGATGAACGCAATCTTGATTGTGCATCCAACTTATAGTGGGAGACAAAGGTGTGTACAGCTCCCAAGTGCCTGCTGCACAAATTTCATCAGCTGACAATCCTCTATTGAAAGCTGTAGAAGTAGAAACTGAATTTGTCAAATGCACCTTAGGTTTACTTGCAAAAGGCAAATTTTTCTTATGATATACAAAGGAGATGCAATTTGAGAGCCATCTGGATAAGATCACTTTAGAGATGCCTTACCTAATTTTGGTCTAGCAAAGAGAATGAATAATTGGTCATACTTTCTGAAGCCCTTTGTCATGTGCATATAGCATTTGAGCTGTCTGTGAAAATCTAAGAAATGCAGAAGGTATTCTCCCTTGTTAAAGTATCTTGAAAATAACCAAGGAAAATGTATAGATAGATTTAAATTAGTATTTGGATGCTACCTTATGAATAAAGGATGCATTAGTTCTAAGGGAAACCCTATCATTATGAAAAAACAGATATATGGGGCTTTGATGAAAGGGTCTGTAGTTCTGAGATTTATCTGTCTGATATCACTGTGATCAGAAAAAAGAAGTTATGTACTTACCATAAAATTCCATGTGAGTTGTTCATCTCGCCTTCATTCTTTACTGATGGGTTCGGAGTTGATCCCTCGGCACCGATACAGCCAATTGCAAAGCTCGAGGTGTTCAAATAGCTTGAGGCCAAGTCCCTATCCCATGATGCACCTGGAATTACCTCAGATCTTGTTTTCTGCGTATAATAATACTAAATGTCATACTTTCACTCCCAAGAGAAAGGTATAGAAGGATTGAGTAACCAGGATGGATACAGCATCTCGGCCATGTATCAGCCCAGGTGGGGATAGGAGGGCGGGACATAAGAATGAAGGTGAGATGAACAACTCACATGGAACATTATGGTAAGTACATAACTTTTTTATGTGAAGTTGTTCAATCTTGCCATTCATTCTTTACTGATGGGTAGCGTCCCAAACACCATCAACCTTGGGTGGCTCATGGGAGTATATTTCTCAGGACTGTGGATCCAAAGGAGGCCCTGTCCCTGGAGGCCTTGTCAACTTTGTAATGACTGATAAAGGTATGAGGTTTTGACCAACTGGCTGCTGCGCAAATGTTATCAATGGGAAATCTGGCAGAAAAGGCAGATGATGTAGAAACTGCTCTGGTTGAGTGAGCTTTAATCTTATGTTGCAAAGGCATATTGGCAGCTGAATAGGCAAAGGTGATACAATCAGATAATCATTTAGACAGAGTTGTTTTAGCCACTGGTCTACCCTTGCTGGAGTCTGAGAATGAAACAAAAGCTGGTCTGATTTTCTGAAATCTTTTGTTCTATCCAAATAAAACCTGAGCTGTCTGTGAACATCAAGTTTGTGCAGCATATATTCTAAATTGTTCGAATGATTGGGGAAGTAGACTTGTAACTCAATAATCTGGTTGAGATTGGTTTCAGTGCAAACTCTGGGCGAAAATGAGGGGTTTGTTCTAAGTGAGACTCTGTCAGCATGGAATATCAAATATGGAGGCTTGATGGATAAAGCCTGAAGCTCTGACACTCTGCGAGCAGAAGTAATAGCTACAAGAAAGATGGTTTTCCATGACAAAAATTTGAGGTCACAAGAGGAATCTTGTTCAAATGGCAGAAGAATTATCCGGGAAAGCAAAAAATTTAGATTCCATAGAGAATAGGGAGATTTCACAGGTGGTCTAATATATAAAGGTCCCTTTGAGAAAGGCTTTGGATAACTTGTGAGGCATGATATTCAACCCTTCAAATCCAAGATGAAAATTAGAAATAGCAGCCAATTGAACCCAAACTGTTGCTGATGCAGCTCCTTTGTTAAAAATCACAGTCAGAAACTCTAAGATGGAGGCCACAGGGGCTTGGTAAGGATCAATATTATTTTTAGAGGCCCATATAGAAACTTTTTTTCATTTGCTAAGATATAGCTTCCTAGTAGAAGATTCATGAGAAGACAAAAGGATCTGTTTTGTCTCATTGGAGAGGTTATGGAACCTGGCTATGATGGGAACTGGAGCAGCCAAGCTGTCAGCTTCAGGGACTGCAGAGAGGGATGAAGATCCCCCGACAAGTGCATCAGAAGGCCTGGAACTGGGTCCAGAATCCAAGGATCCTCCAAAAAGATGAAGTCGAAGGAAGGGGAACCAAATCTGACGAGGCCAATGAGGGCCTATTAGAATGATGGCCCTTCCCAGGGTTTTTGCTTTCTGTAAACCTTGAGTATCAATGGGATTGGTGGAAATGCATAGAGAAGACCCGGAGGCCACTCTTGTATGGGTGCATCCCTTGGGGCTTCTCCCGAAGGGGGAATCAGGGCAAAGTAGCTTCTGCATTTCATGTTCATGTGACTGGCAAAAAGGTAGCAGCAAGGCTGGCCCCACCTGTGGAATATCCTATCCGCTATTTCTTTCTTAAGGGACCACTCATGGGGCAACAAAATGGCCCTGCTGAGCTTGTCTGCTATCATGTTGGATTTCCCCAGGATGTGCATTGCCAACAGAAATCGCTGGGTGGAAAGAGCCCACTGCCATACTCTGAGGGCCTTTTGACAAAGGGGGTAAGACCTGGTTCCTCCTTGTTTGTTCAAATACCAGACTACCGACATGTTGTCTGTCTGAATCACAATTGTACTCAGAGGAAGAAAGTCCTGAAAGTACTGCAATGCCAGAAGTATCGCTCTCATCTCCAGGACACTGATATGCAGATGTGTCTCTAGATTGGTCCAGGTGCCTTGGGCTGTCTTTCCCTAAAAGTGCCCCCCCACCCTATCAGGGAAGTGTCCGTGGTCACTGTGGCTGCTGGATAGGGTAGCACAAATGGGCATCCTATCGTGACATGAAGTGAGGTCAACAACCACTGAAGGTCCTTTTTGCAAGAATTTGTGATCATTATAGTGTGAGACATGGGAAACTCTTGGTAAGACCATTTAGTGAACAACAGCCATTGCAGTATCTGCATGTGCATACGAGCTAGTGGTATGGCTAGAATTGCTGCTGCCATCATGCCTAATAATTTCAGAACTTCTGATGCTGGTGGTCTGTCTTCTGATAACAGAATGCTGACATGCTGACAAAGAAGAAAGACTCTTTCTATTGGAAGCCTTAGTGTGGTGGTGGTGGTGTCCAACTCTGCCCTGATAAAAACGATATGCTGCAATGGCAACAAGGCAGATTTTTCTGATTTGATTGTAATGACCAGATGATTGCAGAGTGACAGAGTGGACTCCTTGGCTTGAACGAGTTGATGCCTGGTGATGGCAGTAAAGAGCCAATCATCTAGGTACGGAAACACCTGGAATCCTAGATGCCTCAAGTGAGCCGTGACCACTGCCATGCATTTGATGAACACTCTGGGGGCTGTAGTGAGACCAAAGGCAGGACACGAGACTGGTAATGATTGGGTCCCAGCCAGAAGCGCAGGTGATCCCTGGATGGTCTGGCCATTTTTATGTGGTAGTATGCATCCTTGAGATCTATCGAGCACATCCAATTGTCTTTCCCTAAAAAGGGAAGTATAGACTGAGGCATGGCCATCCAAAACTTCTCTTTCTTTACGTATTGGTTCAGCCTGCTGAGGTCCAATATGGGTCTCCAGTTCCCCATCTTCTTTGGAACCAAAACGAATCTTGAGTAAGTTCTGGATCCTGTCTGGTCTGCTGGGACTGGTTGGATGACTCTTTTTCTTAGCAATGTTTGGACCTCTGTTGTTGCCTGTTCCCTGCATCTGGGTGGAACGTCCGGGATTTTTCTTATGATTGGAGGAGGTGTGGCAAATGGAATGAAGTATCCCCTGGTAATGATACTTTGCACCCAGCTGTCTTTTGTTATGTTGAGCCAGGCATCTGGATACAAAGATAAGTGACCCCTGACTGCCTCCAGAGCAGGGCAGTTGGGCCTCCTCTCGGGAGCACTGGTAGGGCTTCCCAGAGAAGTGAACTCTGTCGCCCTGATGTTGTGGAACCCCTCTGCCGCGAGAGTGGCATCTTCTATTATTGCCCCCTCCTCTGCCTATGGAGAGGGGTTCACCACGTGTGTCCTGAAAGGCTCCTTAGTCTTTTCAGAACCACATTTTTCCTCCCCTTTGACCTTTAGTGTAGGGTCAGGTAGGGGTAGAAAAACGGACCCAGACGGCAGACAGTCTTTCCGTCCTGTTCACACCTGGTTAATGTTTCCTTCACTTAGGACGAGCCATCAAAGGGAGTGTTCACGAATGGTGACTTGAAGGGCTCCGCGAAGGAACACAAGTGCATCCAGGAATGTCTCCTAAGAGCAACTCCTGTACTCGCTGCTCTACTCGTTCCATCAGCTGCATAACAGATGAGGCACATGGATGAGTTGACTATAGAACTGAGGGTAGCAAGCTGGGCGACAACATTGTCAGAAGCTCCTGCAGCTACTGTACTGTGAAGAGTATCTCCTAGCTGCTTAAGGAGATCTCTTTGTAACCTGGTAAAATGGGTTAAATAGTTTAGCGAACGAAGAGCAAAGGTCGCTGAACTATACATGCATTTCCCATATCTATCCATAATCCTGGAGTCTCTGTTAGGATTGATAGACGAGGAAGTCTCAGACATTTCCTTTTTGGTGGCTGCCGCCACCACCATGGCATCAACCCGAACACCTTTTGTTAAAAATGTTTTGTCAAGGGGGGGCAGAAATGAATTTATTAGGCCTCCTAGAGGGACAGGCTCCATAGTATCCAGAGACTCACACGGCCTTTGTGAGACCAGCTGCATCAGCTCATCGAAGGGCAGAGGCACCCAAGAGGTAGAGGGCTGAGACCCAAAAGCCTTCAGGAGAACTGACTCATCCTCAGGAGGGCTTTTGGACTGCCAGTCACCCCTCTGCCTAAGGATTTCAAGTATCTCAGCGAATGAGATATCCTCAGAGGGGGACCGTGGAGACCCTTCTGACTCATCTAAGTCAGTATCTGATGTTACAGACTCCTGTGGGGAGTCTAGATGTTTCCTCTTATATAATCTCTTCCTGAGAACCTCATCAGTGGGAGCTTCTGCTGAGGTCTCGGAAGAGCAGGGGCCACCCAATGCGGCTTCCTCAGGCTCTGAGTGTCTACGCTTGGTCAGGATGTGTGAGGCAGAAGCAGACACAGGCACTTTAGGGGAGGAGGAAGGCAGACCTGAGGTCGAGAATGTCCTGGGAGACATGACTCTCCTCATGGCATTGAAATCACCTCTGCTCCAATGCGAGGGAGAAAACGGATCTGAAGAAACCGTCGACACCCCCTGCACTGAGACAGTGGGCTCCGAGCCCAAGGTAGGAGCCGAGCTCATCCGAGCTGAGGCCTCGAGAGGCAGAGTCGGAACCAACAATTCGGTTCTACTGTCCTACCTGGACCGGACCAGAGAGTGTTGGCTCCTCGAGTCCTCGATCAGAACTGAGGACATCAGAGTGCATGGAGCAGAAGACACTGGAGCAGGCGTCGGCTCCAAGGGTTCCACTAACATCAGGTCTGATTCCTCTGGATCCGAAGGACCAGCATGGCTCGGAGGAGGAATAGTTTGAGTCGGTGCAAGGGTCTTCGGCTCCGAAGCCATTTGAGTCGAAGCCAATAACATTTTTACCAAGGCTGGTACCAATAACAGCTTCTACACAACACGATCCATGTCCAGATCTGACAGGCTGATAGAGGATTGAGAGGAGCATACCGAAGGTGGTACCGATTGAAGTAATGGACTCTTAAGGGCTTCGGACACCTGTTCCAATACTGGGGACCGGCTCTGATAGGAAAAGACTGTCAGTTCCAAAGGCAATGGAGCTGAAGTCGATGACTTTTTAGATTCCTTCGCGTCCGAAGTCTTAGAAGACTTTGAGGACTTGCTGGATCAAAGCTTCTTGAAACGAAGACTTCAATAAGCCTCTGCCTATGAGTTTTCTCTTCCTTTCCTGGAGGACCCTTGCGGAGAAGGAATGACAAATAGCACAACTGTCTTGCAAATGCAGAGCTCCTAATCAGTAAACACAATTTACGTGGCTGTCTGTTACAGACATCTTTTGGCCACACTTTGGGCATTTCTTAAACCCAGACTTGGGGTGTTTGTCTTGGTCAGCCATAATAATGCAGGAAACAATTACTGTCACCACAGAAACACCGAACAGTAATATTCACACAAGTTTAAATAAAGCAGGCTAAATCACAGACACACACAAGAATATATAAAGTAAATGCAACTGACAGAAAAAGTCTGTCTAAAACCCACAACAAGAATTCAAGCAGGCTATGCAATAAAATAAGATAGCTGCTGAGGAATATAACAAGCCTTATCTAATTCTATAACAATAAACTGTTCAGCAAACTTCAATAGTGATAAACTACCAAGCCTTATCTAGAAGTTCTAAGGCTAACACACACACAGCAATACTATAACTAGAAATAGGAAAACGTGACAAAAGGTCACTAATAAAACACACTATGATATCAAGAAGATTTTAAACTAGGCCAAACAAAGGCCAGCTAGAAAAAGTTTTTAAATCACACAATGGGAAGGGATATAAGTGAGTAAACACATACCAAAAGCTATAAGAGCTTTCTACTAAGATACCTAATGCTATATATCAAAAAACTTTGAATAATAATGAAAAATCAGTTTTACTGGCCCAAGCTAAAGCAGAACCTCCGATCCATTGCAGCGGCAAACTAGATCTGAGGTAATTCCAGGTGCATCATGGGATAGGGACTTGGCCTCGAGCTATCTGAAGTCCTCGATCTTTGCAATTAGCCGCACTGGAGCAGAGGGATCGGCTCCGGACCCACCAATAAAGATTGAACGGCGAGATTGAACAACTTCACATAATAGTTTTCCATGTAAGAAAATTTTACATTTTCTGTATTAGCAGGCTCAAAGGGGGCTTGAGTCAGAGCTTGTAACAGAATGGTGATGTCCCATGGAGGTTTTGGGTCTCTAATGGAAGGTCTCAACAGAAATGTACCCTTAAGAAAGGCTTTTGAGATCTTTATGGATGCAAATGAAGTATCGTTAACTCCAACATGAAATTTCAAAATAGCTGCCAATTGAAACTTGATAATTGCAAAACTGGAGCCTTTGTCAAAGAGATCAGATAGAAATTCCAGTACGGAAGATATTGGTGCTGAGAATGGATCTAGACCCTTGGAAGAGGCCCAAATTGAAAACCTCTTACCTTTGCTTTTCTAGCAGATGTTTTTTGTGAACCAGAAAGAATATTAACTACTTCAGAAGGAAGCCCGGCATATTGGCTGTGGTTAAAACTGGAAGAACTATGCAGTCAGCTTCATGGATTTCTGAACCGGAAGAAGAAGTCCGGATGGGTGGGATAGTAGATCTGGATACTGAGCCAACATCCATGGAGAATGCAGTAGAAGAGGCCATAAGAAGGGGAACTAAGTTTGACATGGCCAACAGGGGGCAACGAGGATAACTCAGGACTTGCACTGCCTTGCTTTCCGAATGAATTTGTTCATTAGGCTTAATGGTGGAAAAGTGTATAGGAGACCTGTGAGCCAACAGTGGACCAGAGCATCTCCCAGTGACTCTCTCTGTGGGGAGATCAGGGCAAAGTACCTGCTGCATTAGTTAGGAAAAAAATAGACTGCAGGAAGTTTGGCCCCAGCAACTGAAAACTGAGGCATTAGTAGTGTCCTAATCAATTTGCCTGTGAGTACATTAGAGGTCTCCAGGATGTGCACTGCTATTAGAAAGCATTGTGAAGACATCAGCCATTGCAAAACCCTCATGGCATCCCAATAAAGATGGTAAGAATGGGTTCCTCCTTGTTGTTGATGTACCATACAACAGTCATGTTGTCTGTTTGAATGGATATTACACTCTTGTGGATTAGGTCCTGAAATGCCTACAACACTAGCAGAACCACCTTCATCTCCAAGATACTGATGTGAAGATTGGCCTCTGTTGTCAACGATGTACCTTGGAACAACTTCTCTTTGAAATACCCCAACCCCCACCCTAGAAGGGAAGCATCCATGGTCACTGTTGTTACAGGAGGATCAATGTAGAAAGGACAGACCTTGGTCACCAATGGGGAAGTTATCCACCAAGCAATGTGTTTTTTGCAGACTTGTGTAATCCAAATTTTTGCATGTAGAGAGTGAGTGAACTGTGACTATTGTACAATAATTCAATTGCAGTACTCTCATGAAGAATCTTGACAGAGGAATCATAAGAGCTGTAGATGCCATGAGGCCAAAAAGATGAAGGATTAACCTCACTGATGGTTTTGGTTGATATAGAACTTGCAGGGCTGTTAGGCGAAGTGACTGGACCCTCAGCAGGGGAAGGCTGACAATCTGGAGTTTGGTGTTTAGGTGGCATTTTATGAACTCTATGGTTTGTGCTGGAGACAAATTGCATTCTGTTAGTTAAATTCCAAAGTTCAGAAGCAACTGGAGTACATGGGTCCTAGTGTTTGAGCAAGAGATGCTCAGTGGGGCAGTGAGAAGCCAACAGTCTAGATATTGGAAGCCCTAGATCCTCTGTAGGCACAGGTGTGCCACTACTACTGCCATGATCTAAGTAAACATCATGGGGGCTGTGGTGAGACCAAACAGCAGAGCTCTGAATTGGAAATAATTGGCTCCCAACTAAAAGAAGAGAAACCTCCTGAAGTGCTTTGCTATTCTGATGTGATAGTAAGCATCCTAGAGATCTATAGAGTGCATCAAATTGTCCTGCCTCAGAGCAGGCAAAATGGATTGAACTGTGACCATCCAGAATTTTGTCTGTTTTATGAATTGGTTTATGTGACTTAAATCCAAAATGAGTCTGTGATCCCAGTCTTCTTTGGCAGTAGAAAGAACCTGGAATGAACTCTGGATTCTAACTGGTTATGGAGGACCAGTTGGATGACTCTTTTCTAGTAGCTTTAAATAATTTCTGTGACTGCTAAATCTCAATGATTGGGTGGAACATCAGGGGCTTTGTTCTTTTTCTAGGGATGGAGGAAAAAGGGAATTGAATAGTCTTCGGATATTATCCTTAGCACCAATGAATCTGATGTTATCTTTTTCTAGGCTTCACAGTGTAAGAAGAAATGTCTCCAGCTGCCTCTGGAATGTAAAAGTCGGGCAACTGCTCAGGATCACTGAGAAGCCTTCCAGGAAAAGGGACCTTGAAAGCTCAGATTTTGTGGTCTGCCCCTATCTCTTGGGTGTCATCCAATAAAATTACCTCCTCGTCTGCTACAGGGAGGTCTTTCACCTTGTGAGTCATGGAAAGAACTCTGTGACTTGTGAAACTGCATCTTCTTCCCCAATCTCTGGTTCCTAGAGAATGTTCTTTGAGGGGTGGAGAGGTGTACTCTCACTGCAGAGAGAGAGTCTTGCCATCCTGTTGATTCCTGGTAACTGTATCCTTGATTTTAGGTCCAAACAAGGTGGAACTGTCATAATGGGTATTGATGAAGGATGACTTGAAGCCTTCTGTGACGTCACACGGTCGCATCCAGGTATGTCAGTGCCTGGTGATACTGGTGCCTGTTGTTCTGGCTGAGCCATCAGCTGTGTTCCATACCAGATGCATGGCCACATTAGAAGATGATTATAGGATGGAAAGCTGGGAATCCGCTGTCTTCTGAACATCTCCTGGCAATACCCACAAGGGGAACTTGGAGATCTCCTTTGTCAAGTATCTCTAAAATTTTGTTAGGTGAACAAGATAGTTCAGTGAATTAAGGACAAAAGTTGCTGATGCATAGGCCCATTTTCCACATCTGTCCATCACCCTAGATTCTCTATCGGGAGGGTGAACAGATGAGATTTCTTCCAATAGCTCTTTCTTGGTCACTGCTGCCACCACCACAGCATCTACAGGTAGACCCTTACTCTTGTGCTTCCTTTCGGTCGGGGCAGATAATATGTGATCAGCTTTCTTTGGTATGGGTTTTACCACATCAGTGTCCTTCCACACCTGTTGAACTATTAGATCAATAAAAGAATTGGCAGGTGGTACCACCCAGGATGAAATTAGTCCAGAACCAAAGGTTTTCAAATTATTGACTCATCCAGAAAGGGATCTTGGGATGTCCATCTCCTTCTGTGATTCATTAATTCTAGAATGTCCCCAAAGGAGACATCTTATGTATAAAGGATTAGTCCAGATAAAATCACTTCAGCTAGCAGATCCAGGAGACTCTCTCTCTGATACCCTCCCTGTGGGAGGAATAAAGACACCTTATTGAAGTTCCCAGTCATTTATTCAGTTAAGCAGGTATATGGACGAGTATTCTTGTTCTAATCCTCATCCATCTGTATGACTGGATGAAGAAGCAGAAAGCAGCTGAGGTTTGGATAGAACAGAACTAGATGAAGATACCTTGCTTTTGGAAGTTGCCAAAACTCTTTCAAAGGCTTCAAAAGCCAAGGCTGCTACTGGTGCCAATGATTCCTTCTGCTCTGAAGAGAAAAGAGAAACCTCAGCACCAGCATGCCCCACGTCTGAAGTGGATCACAGGTTAAAGCTATCTAGAGCTAAAGCCCTGGGGGGGAAAGAGACAGTTCGGAGAATCTTGGTACTGAATCACTCTCCCAAGGCTTGGCTTTGTTGCTTTGACTCCGAGTCTCATCCTGATCTGACAGAATTAGAGTCAAGAGAGATTGGGACACAGATGGCATCAAAGATGCAATAAGTTCCGGTATAGACAAAGGAGCTAGTGTTCCAATCAGTTCTGATAAACCTGAAGCCAAAGGTTGCATTCAGTGCAGACCCCTGAATGGGGGGTGGCAAACACTTGATAACTTCCCAGGGGACAGTGCCGGGATAACCCCAAGCTGAATCTGTGTCCTCAGAAATGTCCTCATTATTCTGTTGATATCAAGCTCTGTAAAGCTTCTAGATGATCAAGAGAGAATAATGCTACCGACGGAGGTCAGGAATACCTTTTCTCCTGGAGGATGGGAGATTGAAGCCAAGAACTCACTGATTCCAGCAAATAGCTGGTTCTAAGGGAAAGAAATTGGGCCAAAGGAGTAGATGTTTCCAGTAATCTGGAAATGTTTGAGTCAGGACCAAAAGATATTGATGGTTCTGGAGATCTCTTTTTGGTTCATTTTCAAGGAGACTTAGTCCTTTCCTTTTCTTCCCCCTCTCTCTCTCACTTCCTCTCTTTTTCTTGTAGTTTAGATTTAAACTTTTCGTTCTGTTTTGTAGAAGGAGAAGATGATGAAGGGGTAGCCCCTGTCTGTGTGGGAAGGAGCCCCTTTAATACTAATTTGCCCTTGCAAGTCTGGAGGGATATGACAGTAAAGGCTGCACAAGACTGACATTCCGTGTCTAAATGGGCAACACTGAGGGAGTAGACACATTTTGACTGCTGGTCCTGCAGTGGTAAATTGTGGCTATACTCTGAACATTTCTTCAAACCTGATGTCTCCAAAATTATAAAGAAAACAATTAGAACAACTACAAGAAGAAACACACTAATCTATGTGAAAGATCAAATCAGCAACCACAAGTTGTGACAGTCAATGTAGAGCAGCACTAAACTAGCGAGCAGCTTGGAAAAATAGAAATTACAGAAGACCTAAAAATACCTAGACAACTACTAGAAATAACTATTATTAATACAATAGAGTTTTTGTAATCCTATCCAACATAGCTAAGAAGAAGAAGAAAAATAGTGAGCATAAACTCTCTTGGCAGAGCAGGAGCTTAGCTATTCAAAAAACTGGAAAAATCCTACTTTAAAAACTTCTGAGCTCTCTGCATGTCCTAAGCATTTGAGCAGGAAATGAGATCGGAGTATCCTAAGTGCAACCTCGGGAATTATGGAGAGGGAAAAATCAGAGCTCTGGAAACAGTAAGCTTGAGAATGGTGCCAAGGTCGGATCCTGTTGGATCTGACAACCCATGTTTAAACAATTGAAAATAGACAACATTGGATTCTCTGTTTTGGCACTTGTTTTTCTTAATGTGTTTATCATAGTTGCATTAATTGTTTCTGTGCTGAATATCTAAACATTTTGACCTTTTTTACCGTCTTTAGTTAGAACCACTGCTCTCCATGTAGCAGCGCCTATCAGTTATCTGTATAGATACCGATATCCTGCAGCATAATTCCCCCTTGTAATCTGCATAGATGCTGATCTCTCACAGTGTAAGTTTCCCTTAAAATACCTTTACAGTCTAGACAGTTTTTTAACTACTAGAGCATCGATTTTGCATATAGCTGAGCATTCCTCATCAAGTTCCTTGTGTTATTGCCCTAATTATTATTTAAATTTTCCTCACTCCTCCTAGTAAATCAGCAGCCATGAATATGCACTTCCTGTCTCTATCTGTGGCCAATCTGGTTGAGATGGGTATTCTGAGCTATTGTAATAATTGCCTCATATACACTGACAACCCACTTATTCTTAAATGAAACAGATAAAGTATGCAAGAGGTGTAAATACACTTTAACGTTGGAGGCAAAACTCTCATACAAACAAAACTAATCCTATAGGGGTTTTCAGTGACACTTGCACCACACCTACTACACAGGGTAAACACATAAAACTGCTTATGCTGAGTCACTTACAGGTAACCTTCCTAAAACACACAGACCTCCTGCACAGCTCAATCAAAAAAGGGGTCCTCGGCCATCACTTAAACACTCTGTTAAAACACTACCCACAAATACTCATAACTGTTAAAACACTACGCACAGCTACTCATAATATCACTGTATCCAATGCCTCTACTGCTAAGCCCTTAAGGCAAACCAGTGCACAATCAAATTTCCTGGTCATTGGTGATTCTATACTGAGGCACACCAATGTCCCCCTTACCAGACTAAGTATAGAGTCATGGTTAGTTACCTTTACGGGGCTAAGATCCATCAAGTCACACAGGCACTCAGGTCATTACACCACAGGTAACAGTATGACTCTGTCATAGTCCATGTAGGTGTTAATGACCTGATACGTACCTCCTTTGACTATATGAAGTGAGACGTGATCAAGGTCACTGATCATGTGTCTCAGGCAGATATGAGCTTAACACTAAGCAGCATACTACCTTCTCCAAGAATGATGCCAAATTACCAACAGAAAATGATTGCTTTTAAGATTTGGCTTAGCTTCTAGAGTCAGTCCAAGAGGTACAATTTTTGACGGCCTGGGAGGACATGGTTGACAGACCATGCTGCTTTGCCAGGGGTGGTCTGCATTCATCCCCTTTGGGTTTTAAGATATTGTCAAAGACCTTTTCCACCCCATAGTGTCTTTTTAAGCAATGCTGAACTGATAAACCTCCTGACTTAACTGAACCTATGAAGGAATATTTAAAGGTGGCATTGCTCAATGCTAGAATTCTTAACAAGAAACTCCACTTCCTACAAGCTTGCCTCTCCCTGGAGAGTGTAGACATCTGTGTAGTAATGGGGACATGGTTTAAAGTCACAGAGAGTATCCCAGTAGTGCAAGGGCATAGTATGTTTAATACCTTTAGGCCAGCTACTGCATAGGAGGGAAATAAAGGTGAAGGAGTCTTAGTCTATATTAAAAACAACCTCACATCCAGTATAGTTAAAATGTATGACCCACTGGAACTCATACATGTGCAATTCATCATAAACAGGGTCTCATACCATATCTATGTAACCTATAGGTCCCCCTCCATGTCTCAGGAAACCCATACTACCTATCTCAATGTACTAGAGTCACTCACAGTTCAACCTAACATAATATTCATGGGGGATATGAACTATCCCTCTACAGAGTGAGAATCACCACTTCTAATGCACAGGCCCAGCACTTCCTAAACTTCATTAATGCCAACATCCTGAAACAGTTGGTCCATTGTTCTGACATGGGTATAAGCATCCTTGATCTTGTACTCACAAACACAGGGGAACAATGTTCCTTGCCCAGTGTAAATATCCTCGCTCGACAGATCTGACAATAAGGCAGTATTTGCTTGAAATAAAAATTAAAACTGGGGAGTCAGCAAAACCAAAAATCTTTAGGAACTATCCAAAAGCTAACCTCTCTCTCTACTAAGCGACACCTTGGCTAAATTCCAGGCATCCCCAAACCCAGTAAACACCATAGCATATTTCATTTTATTTATTTTATTTTACATTTGTTTACCGGGATAGTCCAACTGGACACATGTCCATTTAAGCGGAGACCCGGGGAGAAAAGCTCCACATTCAGTACAGAAAAACAAATCGTTGAACAATATGATAACAATATGATCATCTATACAGAAGCAAAAAATTGACAACAGATAAAAATACAACTATTGATACAAAAAACAAAATTTGACACTAGATAAAAAATACAACTTTCGATACAGAAACAGAAATTGACACTAGATAAGCATTATAACTGACTATAGAAACCGACAGAGACTACTTACAAATTAATTGCTGTAAGTTTAGCATGAGCTAGTATAACTATTCGAAAGTTGAGCAGAAAATAAAATTCCTGATACTGTAGAAAAAATTACAGTAGGTATAACTGGATATGAAGCTATCTGGGGTGGTAGAAACAGTGAAGGTTAGATAATCCATGGACCTAGCCAGGAATTCATTAAGTGTAATTTAAGTGAGTTTTTGAACAGCGTAATAGTGGAGGCAGAAGATAAAGCAAGGGGAAGGTTATTACAGGATTTAGCTATGTTATGGGAGAATAGTGCTTTACCTGCAGTGTTGTTAGCCTTAGAGATATAAAGGTGTGATTTGTCAGTGGAGCGAAGGGGACAATTTGATTTGTAGGGCGTAAGTAGGAGACGTAGTGCTGGGTTCTATTGGGATGTGTCACAATATTGTAAGCAATGATTAGTCGATGGTAATTGAGTAGTTGGGGAAATTCTAGCCATTGTGGTTCCTTTAGAGCCTGACAGCGATGGGTTCTGAAGGTGCAGTTACTAGCGAACTTGGCAGTTTTGTTGTAACATGTCACAAGTCTAGCAAGGTCATTATTTCTGATATGGATAAGGATTGGTGCTGCATACATTGGAGTGGACAATAGATGGATTTGGGCTAGGGAGATTCTCACTTGTTTTGAGAGAAATGTTTTGTGTCTGTATAGTGTTCCCATTTTTTATGGACTTTTTTGATGGTTTGTGAAATGTGGACATCAAACTGTAGGTTTTTGTCAATTTCTACACCCAGGAGTTTGGTGTGATCAGAGGGGGTGATGATAGTACCATTTTTGGAAGTGATTGAAAAGGATATAGAGGCAGGAATAGATTTGTTGGGGGTGAAAAGAACCAATTTAGTCTTTTTGGGATTTAGGATAAGTTGGATATGAGTAATCCAACTTTCCACTAAGCTAAAGGAATCCTGAGTGCGTTGTAATGTGGTAAGTGAGGGTGCAGAGCAGATAAGAGTTGAATCGTCTGCTTACTGTATGAGTGTAGCAGGGTGGGTGGGTGGAGGTATGAAAATTGTCACCGAAGATCGAGAAAAGAAGAGGACCTAATATAGAGCCTTGTGGTACACCTATGGTTGTTGGGAGTAGAGGAGATAGTATATCTTGCCATTGGACAGACTGCTGCCTATCTGACAGATAATTTTTAAACCAGGCAATAGTTGGAGGGGCAAAGGCAAGCGAGGCAAGGCTGTCTAGAAGTAGGGAGTATGAGACCATGTCAAATGCTTTTGAGAGGTCTAAAAATATAGCAGATACAAATATACAACATTCCTGTACTGCCATATTGATAGCTGTATAGAGCAAACTGTGCCTACGCCTATTAAGAATAACAAACTCAAAAGACAAGCTACCATGGTGAAATCACAATATCAATCGTTATACAACAAAAGAAAAAAAAATCTTGGCCAAACATAGCAGGAACAAAGCCTAACATACTAAAAATACCCCAACTAATCTAAACAGGCATCTAACAGTGTTAATTAATACTTCAAAGCCTAAATTTGAAGAAAATATAGCTTCTCATGGAAAGGACAACCACAAAGTTTTCTACAACTACATCCATAACCGCAAGGGAAATACACAACAATGCACAGAACTTATTGTAAATGGCATCATTCACACTGAACAGGAGGCCACTGCCAACCTTTTGGCTGACAAGTTCAGCTAAAATTTCTCCTTCCACTCCCTCTGATAGTCCAAAGGAAATACCACATAACACAGCTCCCCCAATCATTAGTACAGAATACGTCTTCAATGCACTTTCCAAGGCCAAAAGCACCGCATTGACGGGCCCTGACAACATGCCAGGATGCTAACTAAATAGCATGAAACATGACCTCTCTGGTTCACTTGAATCACTTTTTAACTGGAGCCTAAATTCAGGTTTTGTGCCTAAGAAATGGATGATGGCAACAGTCATTCCCCTACACAAAGGAGGTGCAACCACCAATAAAGGTAACTATGGGCCCATAAGTCTGACCAGCCTCATATGTAAGGCCATGGAAAGAATCATCATTGACATGATAAATGAGGCATAGGTAACCAACAAATGCTGGACCCATTACAGTTCAGCTTTGTTAAAGGAAGGTCATGCCTATTAAATTTGGTGGACTTGTTTGAGAGGGCCATCAAATGGATGAAGGCAAGACTGTGCACACAGCTTACCTCAACTTGACCAAGGATGTTGATACACTCCCCACTCAGGCATTATAGACAAGCTCACTAAATTAGGTATAAGCCTTTTATCACCCACTGAATAGCCAGCCGGCTCACTGATAGGACCCAGGAGATCAAAATGGGTGAGGCCATCAAAAGGCAAGTCACTAGCAGAGTCCATCAAGACTTGGTACTAGGCCCGCTCCTTTTTGGCATCTATTTATTTGAAGTGGAAGCAAATGCTAAAGTTTTATTGCTGACTAAGTTTGCAGATGACTGCAAATTTGGGGGGGGGGGCTATCATTGACTCCCCTGCAGATACCAGCATTCTTCAAGAAGGCCGATCTCTGACTAACAAATGGTGCCAAAGCCATGGTCTTAAACTCAAAACTAAGAAATGCATAATTGTATACATTGGGAAGTCAACCATCATGGCTAATTAGAATGTTGATAATACGCCCCTAAGAGTCGACTCAGTGGTCAGGGATTTGGGGACACACACAGATAGTAGCCTAACCTTCGACCTCCATGTGGCCCAAGTGGTGAGAAAATCCTTTTATTTTGCACAACCTATGAGTAAGGGCATGGCATCTAGGTTCAAAGAGGTCATTATCTCACTGTACTCTGCCCTTATCAGACCAGTCATAGAGTAGAATGCTCTCTTTGGTATGTACCTGGCCAGGCATATGCAGCTACTAGAGCGACCACAGAGGTTCCTTACAAAAAGAATACAAGGTGTAATTCCTGAGCGGTGGTCTATGTAAGGCTTACAAGGCATTCGCAAACCCCACACTTATGAATCTCCTACATATTCGTAAGTCAAACAGTACCAGAAATACAAGGACTGAGAACCTGAATTTTACCTGTGACTGAAACAGAACATGCTGGAGAGACAGATATATATCCTAGAAAATGCCCCTCCTATGGAACAGGCTTCCCATCCATGTGAAACTGAGGTTGTCTATTACCCAATTTAAGGGCAGCACAGACCAGTGGATGGGGAATAGGAAATTTACACCAGGCCTGGCACCCATGTCCTTTATGGACAGAGATAACTTATAAATGCCTGGCCCTCAATGTCCTATTTGGATACAGGATGTCATTATTCATTCAGGAAAACTTGGCTAGGCTTAGATAGCCCTCATCCTGAGGTGGTTAGCCTAGTAATAATCTATGAATCTATATACATCCATGCAAAAATCCTAAATCTTCTGGACTTTGTTTCATACTTAGGAGCCTTACAAATTTCCTCTTATTGTTCCTTTGCAAATTACCTTTCAAAACTTTTTCCCAATACCGTCTAACCTCCTTTGACTGTTTGTTATAGTCACCATGCAATATTTTATATGCCCTACCAAATATCTCTTTTTAGCATCATCCCACTCTATTACCTATCCATCTGGAGTTATTTTCCCCAAATACCTTGGTTTCTTTGCTAATTTCATCTGAGAAAATCCAAGTCCCCTCTTGTCTATTTTCTATAGCCCTAGTTCCAGACATACCAACTTTTAAAATCTCCTTTCTAAATTCCTGCACTGGTTTAGTTCTTACAATATGTTCTGCTACTTTATAGATATAATACCCTGTATATGTATTATTTTCTTTAAGGACTTGAGTCCAAAATCCTAGTCTCTTGAATACCCCCCCCCCCCCCAGTTTATCATCATTGTTTTCCACTTTGATTATAGTCTTCTATTGGGAGTTTGAGCATACCCCACTTAACTTTTGCAATATTACCCTTCCAAGCAAATTCTTTCAGCTGTTTATTAACTATCATCCACGGCTTCACATCTGGTCATAAAAATATGCCTGATCTGTACATAAGATGAAGAAGGCTAAAAACATTTTCATTGCTTGCATCTTAATATTTCCATAAACATAAGCTTCCATTTTTCATTGTTTGCATTATCTTTTGTTTACTTTCTTCTCACATATCCTTAGCTGCCATAACAAAATCCTTTTTAATCCCTACACCTAAATATTTCATTTTATTATGTCCCTGTAAGTATGGACATTGCTGAACTAATTCATGTCTTGGTACATAGTTTGCCACTATAAACTTTCTTTTAACTACATTTATTTTAAAAACTGAATGGACTTGAAACTGCCTTAAAATGTTCCACAACAACAAAATGTCTCTTTCTGGATTTATCAAGTAGAAAATATCTTCTGAAAATAAAGTTGACTTTTTTGACTACTGTATCAGTTATATCCTTGAATCTATGTGGTTTCTGTCAATTTGCTGAAGGTAATTTCCATGAATATAAAGGGACAGAAGTACATCCACAAAAAAATACTTCCACTAATAGTGGTGTTTGCCTCCTTCTCCAGTGCTGTGTGACCACAGAGTTTGTAAAAATACACTTGGGGGTCTCCTACACATGAACAATGCAGTAGGGCTTGCCCTCCTGCAAAATAAGAGTTCCTTGCTGTTTGGAGAAAGAAGTTTGCGTGAATAATTTAAAATTTTTATTACGTTTGTCAAAACTGCCTTTGATGAGCCAAAATGAATCTGAATTTGTGAATCCCTTGTTCTCTTTGCCATGGCTCTTAAGCATAAAGCAAATAATAGTGGGGAAGGAGGACATCCATGTCTGGTTTCTCTGTTCAAACCATCCTGCCCTAATTCTTCCTCTGACTCTTCATATACTGTAGCCTCCATATTAACCCTATTACTCTATCAGGGAATGCAAATGCCAGCATGGACTTAGTCATAAAATCCTAGCTGACTCTAATGAATGCTTCCTCTGCATCAATATCCAGTCACAGCAGCAGTGGTTTCCAAAACTCTCTTTTCCAATGTATCATTATTGTTCTATTAATGTTTTCAAATAATTACCTCCCCTCCACAAACTATCTTGAGCCACATCTATCAACCTTTGTAATACCTTTGCCATTTTTGGCTAGTATAGACATAAGCACTTTATAACCATGGTCTAAAATTGAAATGGGTCTATATGAAGCTGGATCTGAAGTTTCTTTACCCTCTTTGGGTAATACAGCCACTGTAGCTTTCTTCCAAAATGCTCTACTCCCCCCTTTTAAAATCCTGTTAAATAAAAACTTTCTAGATCTTTATCACTTTCTTCCCTCTTAACTTCCAGCTTCCCAGAGGAATACTGCCTGTTCCTGGAGGCTTCCCTGTTGATTGATTATAAATCAATGGTTTTATTTCATCTCTTTCTATTTAGCTATTAATTGTTGAGCCTCATCTTCAACCAACTTTGGAATAAGCATCTCTTCCATAAATATTTCTACTTGTGCCTTTTCTTGGTTTCCCAATTCATCTGCTTTACACAATTCTTTATAAAATTTACAAAACATCTCCAATACAACTATACAATCTCCCATGATTTTTCTTGTCATAGGCTCTCTAAGAATTGCTACAACTCTTTCTACCTTCTGTTGCCTACGTCACTGTGTTAATCTTTTTTGTGATCTAGAGTTGTTATCAAAAATAGTTGCGTAACAGCAACCCTTCAAAATCATACATATTATCCAAATACAGAATGGCTCTACATTACATTTAATTTACATTGTGAATTTTTTTGCACAAATATCACTAAGAACAAAAACTCTTTTACTTACAGTTACAGATTCAGTCTCTTCAGTGTCTTTCTAAACACCAATACAATAAAGTGGAATTTACATTTTACATTTCTCCCACTGGTTTAACATAGTCAAAAAACTTCCATTTTTTTCAGCTCCTTCTTCTTGCAGAGCCACAATTCATGTTTCTAAAGTATACTGAATGATAATGATGCTTTGCAGATATCTTATTTATTCACTAATTTCAGATTGTTTCTTCCCAACACTGGTCTTTTGTTTAAGTCTAAGGTACTACTTATTCTTCTAGCAACTCCTTGGTATTTTTGTATCACTCCAGAATTTTCCTGTACAATGATGGAAAAGGTTTCAATGGCAAAGTCTCTCTATAGGCTTTGGCGTTGTCAAAAGAATGAGAAGCAAAGTTTTCTTCAGTTTGTTGGCCCACTCTTTGTTGACTAAACTTTTTTATTTCCTCCTTAGCTTGTTCTGTCTCTAAGAATGTAATTTACCCTCCAGGAAAATAAACATTTTTAAGACAGCTGGACATAGTAACTTAATCTCAACAAAGCCTCTCAACATTTCTTGATTATGGGGATAAACTTGCTTCTCGCCTGCTTTCTATACAGTAAATAATTTTCCACAACTACTCTGGTGTCCCCAGTTTTTAATATTTTCCCTTCTGCCACAGTTCTGGCAGGAACTTCTCCCTCTGCTGGTATGAATGCGTCTTTTTTAACATGCCAGATTTAGAGAATGCACACAAAGTGTCCTCTCAGTTAACAAATCCTGCAGTGGGATACCGATCTGAGTACTTATCTGTATTTTAATAAAATTAATGCAATCTACTCCCCCCCAGTTTTTCTGGTTTAGAAGAATGTCTCAGGTTTTCTCTGCATGTTCTGCCTTCTAACCCTACTATTTTTGAAAGAGTTCTTTTTGAAAAGCTTTATTTTCAACCAGTTTTTATTCATTCCAAACTGCTGTGGTGTGTGCAGTTTTATCAGCTCATCTGAATAGCTGTTTAAATATTATTTTATTCTTTTCTGCCTTTTGTCATTTTATTTTATATGTTATTCTAGTGGCTCATTTATTTTAACTTCTCTGACTGCATATGATTTATTCTTCTTTTAATTGGACTCCATCTCCTGTATTAAAGCTGAGACTTTAATTGTTTTTTGCTGAATAGCCACGATGGCCTTCAAAACCAGAGTTGTTTCTTCTCCTTTACTGGTTGATTTTTCCTTACTTTATCCAAATTTATTCTTTGCTGGCATACAGGCTGTATAATGACTAGCTGGTAACTGATTTTTACTCAGATTGGAAACTTGTAATATATTTTTAACGTTTTCAGTTTTCACTCTGGGTGAGTTCTAATCAATCTGCTGTTCAGTGTGCAGCCATGTTGGGAGACCTGAATTCACTTATGTTTGATGAAAAATTTGCCAATTAGGATGATAGAGGAGGCAAATGGTTCCCAAGTGCTGTTCCTGACCACTTGTAAGCAGGCTATAACCACGTTGTGACTGTTTATGAACCTTTTCCTTGGAAGAACGATTTCTCTGCAAGTTGTTCTAAGCATTTTTACTACAGATTGGTGAAAGTTTGTCTGCTGTTCACAGTGCTGAAATAACATCTGATGTTGGTTCCTCTGCATCTTGGAAAAGGAACACACAGGAGGATGAAAATGAATGCCAAGAGCAAAGAGGGTTTTGCTTTTCTTTCCATAGTTTCAATGTATGTTTTGATGTCAGAAAATGGAGTTTCATGAAAGTTGTTTTCACTTCATCAGTAAAATGTAGAAGCTTGAATCATGTATGATAATGTATATATAATAAGAGATGTTATGGCTATGGTTTATATTGCCCTAACTTTAATATTCAAAATGGTATGGAAAAAAGATGCTTGGAAACAATAACGGAGTGGGATGACAATTTTTCCTTAACAGGTCCATCAGCGTACTTATACTGGAGGCTGATGCATTTTATCAAAAAGTTCTCACTGGAATTCCAGTAAATAAGCTAGTTTATCTCTGTCACAAAAAAACATCAGGGGACACAGATCTGCCTCCCATGGTGGTCCATCACCCTGGAATCCTTATTGGGAGGATGGATGGGAGAGCTCTGGGAAGCTGGAGCTTTTCAAGTACAACTGCTGCAACTATGATATATCCATCTTTGAAATCTCTAACCAAATGTTATGTCCTTTTTGGAGTTGGAAGAATTGGTCACCTTTCCCGAACAGTACAGACTTCATATCAGGGTTTTCCCAAGTTGCATTGATGGCTACCTACAGCATGTCCACCAACAGGGGGATTATTATGAGGACTTTTTGTATAGACTGATAAGGCTTCCATAGAGTCTTTTGCAGAGAAGGCAAAGGGTCAGTGGGCCACCCCATTGTCTCATCATTTCTAAAAGTGTCCTATACCTAGAGTCTTCAGGGGAATGCTGGTGAATCTCTGCTCTCCTCCACATTAATATGCAAGGTAGGACCCTCTAAATGGGAGCCAATGAGTTTCCCCTTGTAAGTTCAAATCAGATGCATGACCACCTACTCACTATAAGTATGCCTTTCCCACTCTAAATACACTAACACCTCCATATCTTAGCAGGTAGTAATGGCCCAACATCAAAAGAAGCTTTCACTTTAATGATACCATATTACTAATGCATGCTCTTCTACCACTTCAGCAAACACTTGCTACTATTTTTCCTCATGTTCTCTTATAACATTCTCATCTTTCTAATAATAACTCTCTCCCCATGACCTTAATTTTCCCTTCTACTCATTAGTCCTCATCACTTCATTCCATTCCTCTGTGTATTTTGGCAGCAGAATAATCTATTATTTTTCAACTCTATGCATTATTTGAAATATAGTCAATATTTTGAATAAGTACGTATTCATTTGCTTGACATAGGTTATCCACTTCTGCAATGTGTCTTGCTACTTGCAGTACATGTTGTATTCTTAATATTTATGTGAATGTATTTCAATCTGTGTTTTGTTTGTTGCATGGATTTTTATCTCTTTTATATAATTACTTACCAGCTAATGTAAAATGTTTTTATGAGTGCTTTTGTTGAGTCATTCTCCCCAACTCATTGTAATATATGTTATCTATTGCAGAGCTTTCACCCCTTGTATATAGTTACTAAACTACTATTGAAATGTTTTTGAATTTCTTTGACATCTTCATCTGGGGTGGACTGAAGAATAGGAAAATGTGTTTTAAGAACAAAGGACATAGACGGAGGCAGTAAATGTCTTTGAGCCTCTCTGTCCTGATGTATAGCAGGTGGCAAGGTGGAGAGCTGAGCAAAACACTATTCTGTAGGTGTGGTAGGTGTCTAAAGACATCATGGGAAGTCACTGCAAAAATGTTTGCAGGTCACCATCGAGCTCAGTGTCTATGGCCAACATAGAGTTGAGGACCTCAGAACTAACTGTTGCAGGACCTGACACACCAACATCTGCACCAAAAGGCAAAGTATCTGTGCCTACTGCAAAGCCCTGAGCTTGAGCACTGAGGCCAAACAGCTCAATGGTGCTGGCAATGTTGGCTGCACAACATCTACATAGGTGGAACCCTCAGTTGCAAAGCCATTGACACCAATGTATGCAAGGCAAACAGTGGCACTGCATACCAAGGCATCAATGATATGATAGTCATTACCAAACTCAAAACTATCACCAAAGGCAGAGGGGAAATTTTCTGGATCTAAAATCTGAGGAAAACTCACAGTGGGCACCTCTATCCCCAATAGCCCAGGCAGAGGACAGACCAGCAGACTGCCTTTTCTTATCCATCAACAAAGCCTCATCAAATTTGTTAAAAATAAAATTCTGGAAAGAAAGGGAGGGGGATGACTCTATATGTAGTAGGCTTGGACCTCATTATAGAAGACACATTTTATCAGCTCTGAGTTTCTCAGAAATTTTGAGCTTTTGATAACTGTACCACTGGTGAAAACATGTACCTTTATTCAATAACTTGAATATCATTTTAGGAACAATATTACCCATTTTTAACTCTTAGATTCATACATTAAAGAGAAAATGGCATGTCTGTTCTTGGAAGTGTTATGAACTATATTTTTGTGAGGAGGGTGGTTCAACAGCTGCTGATAACCCAAGCTTTCGTACCTTCTGGCCTGAGAGATATTTCACTAGTATGCACAGCCAAAGATAACTCTTGCATTTTTTTCAGTGTTGTAGTGCTAAAATTGTGACAAATATTACATGTAAATGCATTGTGCCTCACCCTAATCAATAAAAGCAAATCTGATGTTTGTTGTGAGGTGGAATTTTATTCTTCTTTAAAAAAAATATAGAGCATAGAAATGGAAAAAGTAGGGTATGGTTTTAAATTATGTACAAAGAAGGGTCTTATCACTAACAAACAAATAAACTGTGATTAACTGAGCACACATTGAAGAAATGTAGGCTCAGTAGAAAAAAATATAGAAAAATGCTAAGCAGCAAAGTACTGAAATGGAAGACTATAAGAAAAATAAATAACACCACATTCCCTAACATTTGAAGTTTTTTTGTTCAGAAACTTATATCAGTAACCTGTGAATATTGGGTATCTAGAGGTGGGCACACCAACAGATATATAAAAAAGAATGGCACTGCTGTGCATTAAGGGATAGTTGAAAGTATCATGGTAGCCTATGAAACTTGTGCCAATCTGCCCTAGTGCCTGTCAGCCTTAGTCCTGGTGTTATCAAGGAGGGACCTTCTCTTACCAGATTGAAAGTCATGTGGTTTTCACATTAAAACCACCAGGTGACCAAGTGCAATGATACATGAAGTGTTCCATTTATGAGCACTCCTAGGTGGGCAACAGGTAGATTATAAGGCAGGAAGTAAATGAGCCTTTGTAAATTGAATCAGAACAGAAAACACTATAAGCATTAACCTAACAAATATCTTTTTCTTTTTCATCTCTAGCACCCACCAGCCAGAAGCTATTCTATGTCTTATGCTGTCTCCACCCATTATCCTTTTCAGAGGATTGCTCCAAACAGCAGCCTTGATTCCCAGACATCGCTGTATCCCAAACCTATCTACTCTTACAGGTACTACTCAGCCTCTCTCAAGACTAGCTTGATTAGTTAGAAACAATGCTTAACTGCTGTCTTGTGCAAGATAGTATTTCTGCCTCATTTTGTTTGAGAGACAACTCATATGGAATAGGTTGGCAAATTGTAATCATACAGATGGATATGTGAACTAGTAACATCTTGAGTCCATTTTCGGCAACATGCCTCCAATAAGTTCTTGCCAGCTAAGGTGAGATAACATTTTGTTTGTGAATATATATCTCTGCCCTTCCTCCTATTCTGACATGTTGCTAATCAGCTTCCTCATATAGACTGCATCTTCATCCCCTCAGTTTCTACTTGCATGATTCTGAGCAATTCATTCAGACCAGTGTCCCTAGGTCAGTTCTAAAAAGAGGCAGGCTGAAGCAAGAACATCAACAAAATGCTATTGATCTTTGATTATCACTTCCTGACATCCATATCTTTCATTATATAAGAAATGCATCCCCATTATGCACAGCTAAATATTCATTGCTATGCCACTCCTTCTCTATATCAGCAAAAGTTATTGACCAAGTTTCCCAACAGATGAATCATAGATACCTGCATCATAATGATGTATCATATGTGACATCCTGAATGTATGTGAGCTTAATTCACCTGTAAAGAGATACACACTCTCTTTACATACAATTAGCCAGTATTACTTGTGGAAGACCTTCCTGTTCTCAGTTCACCACCATGTAGTGTCTTCAGTTTGTCTCAGTAATAGCCAAGTCCTGATGACCAATCTTCTAAGCTGAAGGCCACTGGGATCCACCCAAAGTGAAATTCTGAAGACTGTTGGCTAGGGATGTCAGCTGCATAGTAACTTCCTTATTGTTTCCTAGTTCTGTGCACAGTTTCATGAATCTTGAGAGAGACCCTGAGTGATGTTAGACACACATACACACACACATACACACACACACACACACACACACACACACACACACACACACACACACACACACACACGCATGCACGCACGCACACACACACACACACACACACGCGCACACACACCCACACACCAAAGGTCACAGAGCCAGCCTATCATAATAGATAGTAATCACAAAACCCACAATATCTTTTTTTGTGACAAGGGGTTAGTTATATCATCAGCCACTTCACTATACTTTCAGTTAATTTCTGAAATGTTGTTGTGTCTTTTGGCTTTTCACGGTTAGGGGTCGCCACAGCAGAACACCGGTCCGTTAATGATTGGCAGTTGATTTTTACATGCTGAGTTGCCGGCCCTAACACACAACCTTCAACGAAGGTACGCCCATTCACGCATGTCTCCACAGAAGACGCTCTAGCTGAGAATCGAACGGGACAATGTCTTGCTGTGAGGCGACAACGCTACCGCAGCACCACCACCGTGGATTAATCAAGTCACTAATACATAAAATGAATTTACTTATCAAAAAGCGACTCCAGTAGTGTGTTTAACTCAAAAAGCTGATTCCCAGACTTTTGGAGGAAATCTAGACCTTAAAGTTAGATAGCTATGTCCAAAAATACTACAAAACTGAGTTATGGCAACTTTTGCCGTATGATACATAAATGTCACTGATATAGCAAAACTAAAATCAATGTTCTCATCTAAAGGAACTCAGGTAGTGTTTTTAACTCAAACAGCTGATTCCCAAACTTTTAAAAAATACTAGACCTTAAAGTTACCCAGCTATGGTCAAAAGTACTATGAAATTGAGTTATGGCAACTTTTGTAGTATGATAAATACTCATGCATTATTTTTTCTTTGTGCAGCATTCTTATTTTTATGGCCCTGAAGAACAGCAAAACAGGAAGCTTACCTGTCAGTGAGATCTACAACTTCATGACTGAACATTTTCCTTATTTCAAGGTAGGCTATCTTTTGCTAATGAAACATAGTCACGTTTGTTATCTCTTTTCTACACCACTTGATTTTACTGTCCTCTAACTGTATTTTCATATTTTACTAATGTCTTCTGAAATATACTTAATAAATTATGCCACTACAACCTGGAAGCTTTCCAGCCATCATCTGCTACATCTTAAAATGTTAGTATAATCCACCCAAGGAGTCAAGGAGTTAAAAAGAAAGACAGCTCAAAATATTATAGACTGGGGAAGAAGCCAGTTTATATTTTTTAGACTGCCACTGTCAATACATACTGCAATGCAGAAACATTTGTCATGCACAGACATCATTAAATAACAGTCAAGTATTATCACCTCCCCCCTAAAAAGTGTGTATGTATGTATATATATATATATATATATATATATATATATATATATATATATATATATATATATATATCACTTTATTTTTATTTCTGGCCATTTCCAGTAGTTCATGCTTTGACCCTCCCTGAAAGACTTTTGCTGTGGTGGGAATAACAACAAAATCATGAGACAGCCATTTGGAAATAATATGTTTTGACACTAGTTGTCCTTTCTTCTTTTCTTCTTACCTTCACAAGAAATGAACATCTGTTTGTTCTGAAAGATTTTTTCAGTCATGATAGTATCTGAGTTGTCTGTGAACATCCACAGTATGAATGAACTTTTCTCCCCCATTGTTAGGCTCTGAAAAGAAAACGGGATGGATAGCTTGCCTTTAAGCTGACCTGGATGTAACTTTAGACATAAAAAAAGATTATTTTAACTCCCAAAAATCCTCTATTTTTTTCTCTAAACCCACTAAATCATAAAACTTCCTGTTTCCCCTTAGTTGACATATCCCTAAACTACACACTAAAATATTTAAAAATACAATTTGTTCACACCTACAAAGAAATGTATAAATCAAATCTCTTAAAAACATGGGGAAACAATTAAACAAGACATCTCAAGATGGGTAAATATTAATCTATCCCTACTGTTCAAATCAGCCGTTATTAAAATTAATATCTTTCCTAAAATAATCTTTCAACTAAACTCTATTAATCTTAAAATACCAAAATTCTTTTTTACATCAATGGAAAAGGCCCTCTCCAAATTCTTATGGCATCCGAAAACAACACGAATATGTTACCAAAAACTCACAATACCAAAATCAAAAGGAGGTTTGGGGCTTCCAGATTTCTATCTGTACTAGCTTATTATCAAAGCAAACAGATTAATTCAAATATCAGATTATGATAAAACTAAAAAAATTGGTACCCAACATGGGTTAAGATATGGTCTAATCTACTACACTCTTTAAATATAAACCCTAAAGCTATCCCTTATCTTAATCCTAACAATAAAATATTTTACAAACTACACCCAATAATCAAAAATGAAATAATGGCTTTCCAGTCTTTATTCACCTCTATCAATCTACAAAATTCACTAAGTCTCCTACAACCCATGCACATGAACCTGAATATCAAGCTAAATAATAAAATGATAGATCTTAAACTATTCCCACTAATTAAAGATCTTACGGTATGGCATATTTTACAACATAAGGAATCAACACTTGAAAATTTAAGAACTCAACTAAAGACACCAGGCAGCTATAACCATATTCTTAGACAAATAATATCATTAACAAGGATGAAGTTCTCAAACTACAAAACTGACACACAAAATATTGTAACTACCCAAAACATAGTCAAATTATTAGCTTCTAAGGAGAAAATTATCTCAAAGTCTTATAAATTAATTAGTGAGATAAAATATCAATCTGCGCTACTCTACTCAAGATATTGGAATAATATTAGTCAAACTATCACCACAGCTCAAAAACAAGAAGCTATTAAAAATACCTTAAAATTAACACCTTTCAAAAACCTAATCTACACACAAATAATGATTAACAATAATGCATATTACACTCCAGCTGTCCTTAAAAAAATTTGGCTGCAAAAAAGAAACAACATGCCCCTTTTGCTCCAGACAGAACATCGATATCCTCCATATTTTTTGGAGCTGTAAGAACATTTTCAAGCTCTGGTGCTCCTTAAGAGTGCAACTTGAAAAAAACACATTTGCCTGGGAAACAATGATTCTACATATAATTCCTAGTTCAATCAAAGGAATCTGTAAACATATTTTAGTCACAGTAACTGCCCTTCATAAATTTTATATAACTAAAAATTGGGCAAATAACAATAAAATCTCATGAACAAACTTCAAGGACATGGCAGTCAAATATATCACCTCCCACAAATTAGCTACAAAAAACATAAAAAAAAGAACATATTTCAAACATATTGGAATTCTCTTCTCGACACAGTCCTAGTAAGCAAATAATACCCAAACACACAAACACAATTCAGGTGGCTTTTATTTAAACTTCTATATACTAAACACAATAAGTTTATTGCTCAAAATAACATGCTCAAGATTAGCATAATTTAGATGGCATCCAACAGTGTAAATAGTTTACTTTTGTACATAGTTTTAGTGTTTCACTAACCCTTTTGTAAGTAAAGTTATCATAGCTACACAAATCAAACAACATATAAATGAGGACATAAAAAAACTTTACAGTCTACACTTCAGTTACAATGAGAATAACTTTACTTTATTCTGAAATAGGGGTAATGTATCATTTCAGTTAAAATTAATAGACAAACACATGTCTCTTTATCCCCTCTACCCTCAGAAAATGGTGAAACTGCTAGTTTTCTTTTTTCTTTTTCTTTGGTTTCTGTAAGTCTTCATGTGAGCATTGTGAAAATTACTGTAAATTGTTACTCCTTGTTGCTTTTGTTGTAAATGTCTGTTTATTTTGGCTGAAAAAACAAAGTAATAAAAAGTATACTGCAAAAAAAAGGATTATTTCTCAAAGGATCCCTATCTTTGTGAAAATGAGATAAGATTAACCCCCCATAAGATCTTTCAACTCAAATACTCTTCCCGCAGAGGTCAAAGCAATCAGTAAGACTGTTTTCCATGTCAAGAACCTCAAGTCAGCCTGATGAGCTGGTTCAAATGGAGCAAGAATTAGTTTTTCTAACAGAAAGTTAAGATTCCAGTGAGAGAGACACCTGTTTTCTAGGAGGCTTCTTGTGCAATACTCATTTCAAAAAATTTTCACCTGAGACTGCATTGAAAGAGGGGGATTCATGAGCAAATAGGTTGAATGGCATATGACAAATGAACCTTGATTATGGAGTAAGACAGGCCATAGGACAGAAACTCACAGAAATAATGTACAACCAGAGAAAAACTAGCCCTGAATGAGTGCTAGTTCTTCTGTTGGCACCAACTAGAAAACGTTTTCCATTTCCTAATATATGATTTTCTAGTAGAATGCTTTCTTGCCTCCATTAATACCTGATGCTCCTCAAAGAAAAAGTGCCTAAAAGATAGTAACATCCTACCATCCAGGCACATGCAGTTGTTTGGGGTCAGGAAGGTAGAACCACTGTTGCCTGGAGAAAAGGGAGTCACCACAATGACCTCTGAGGAATCCTAAATCTTCAGACATACCCCAGATCTTTGTGAAAAGGGTGAAAAAAGACATATGAATATTCCTGTCCAAGGAAAAAGGATTTGCCTTCCAGGCCTTCTTTCATGGAGTCCCATTATAGAATTTTACCAGTTGATTGTTTACAGAGGAGGCACAAATATCTATTTGAGGTGTCCCCCACAGATGGATACAATCTTAGAAGATTCTCTGTTCTTTAATTTCATGAGGGTCTGTCCTGTTCCTTCTCAGCTTGTCTGACACACAATTTTACTCTGATAGAATGTGACATGCTTGTAGAATGAGATTGTGCTAAAAAAGCTATATCCCAAGGTACCATGGCTATTCTTAACTTCACTGTGGTATTGCCTGTAAACAGTTGCAGAGGTCTCAGGTACCACAGGTGATTTAGCGAGATGACAGCATTTATGAGAACTAACAAAGTTATGTACTCACCATAACGCTCCATGTGAGTTCTTCATCTCACCTTCATTCTTACAGATGGGTTCGGAGCCGATCTTCGGCTCCTAGTCGGCCTACTACAAAGTTTGAGGTCTTCAGACAGCTCAAGGCCAAGTACCTATCCCATGATGCACCCGGAGTTACCACAGATCTTGTTTGCTGCGTATAATAATACCATGTGTCATTCTATCACTCTTTAGGAGAAAGCCATAGAAGGATTGAGCAACCAGGAAGAATCTAGTATCTTGGTCCTCGAAAAACCCTCGAAGGGGTTAGGAGGGTGGGAAGTAAGAATGGAGGTGAGATGAACAACTCACATGGAACATTATGGTGAGTACATAACTTCTTTATGTGAAGTTGTTCTATCTCACTGTTCATTCTTACAGATAGGTAGCGTCCCAAGCACCATCTTTCTCGGGTGGCTCACGGGAGTATGTTTTTCAGGACAGTAGACCCAAACGAGGCCCTGTCCCTGGAGGCCTTGTCAACTTTGTAATGAGTGATAAAGGTATAAGGTCTTTACCAAGTGGCTGCTGCACAAATGTTGTCTATAGGAAGCCTAACAGAAAAGGCAGAATATGTGGACACTGTTCTGGTAGAATGAGCCTTAATTTTGTGTTGTAAGGGCATATTAGCAGCTGAATAAACAAATATGATACAATCAGATAACCATTTAGACAGTGCTGTTTTTGCCACTTGAATACCTTTTCTGGAATCTGAAAAGGAAAAGAAAAGCTGTTCTGATTTTCTGAACCCTTTTGTTCAATCCAAGTAAAATCTGACTTATCTATGAACATCAAGCTTGTGCAGCATATACTCTAAGTTGTTGGTGCGTTTGGGAAAGAACACTGGCAAATGTATAATTTGGTTAAGATTAGTTTCAGTACAAACTTTGGGCAAGAATGAAGGATTTGTTCGTAGGGAGACTCTGTCAGCATGGAAAATCAAATAAGGAGGCTTTATGGACAAGGCCTGAAGTTCTGACACTCTACGGGCAGAAGTGATGGCTACTAAAAACATAGTCTTCCATGACAAATATTTCAAATTGCAGGAGGAAGCTGGTTAGAAAGGTGGGAGAATAATGCGTGAAAGCATAAAATTTAGATCCCATGGGGTATAAGGGGATTTCACAGGTGATTTGAGATGAAAAGTCCCTTTGAGAAAGGCTTTGGATAATTTGTGTGACATTATGTTCAATCCTTCAAAGCCAAGGTGAAAATTAGAGATAGCAGCAAGTTGAACCCGAACTGTTGCTGTTGCAGCTTCTTTACTGAAAAGCATAGTCAAGAACTTTAATATGGAGGCAACAGGGGCTTGGTAGGGAACAATGTTATTTTGACAGGCCCATATAGAAAATCTTTTCCATTTGCTAAGATATAGCTTCCTAGTCGAGGATTTATGAGAAGATATCAGAATCTGCTACATTTCATTAGTGAGGTTATGGAACCTGGCTATGTTGGGAATTGGAGCAGCCAAGCTGTCAATTTCAGGGACTGAAGAGAGGGATGAAGATCCCCTGATGAATGCATCAGAAGATCTGAAACTGGGTCCAGAATCCAAGAGTCTTCCAATTGATGAAGCTGAAGGAGGGGGAACCAAATCTGACGAGGCCAATGAGGGACTATTAGAATGATGGGCCTTCCCAGGTCTTTTGCTTTCTGTAATACTTTGAGTATCAAGGGAATTGGTGGGAATGCATAGAGGAGACCCGAAGGCCAATCGTGTATGAGTGCATCCCTTGGGGCTTCCCCCGGAGGGGGAATTTGGGCAAAGCAGCTTCTGCATTTCATGTTCATGTGGTTGGCAAAAAGATTGCAGCAAGGCTGGCCTCACCTGCAGAAAATTCTCTCTTCTATTTCTTACTTGAGGTACCACTCATGAGGCAACAAAAGTGCTCTGCTCAGTTTGTCTGCTATCATGTTGGATTTCCCCAGGATGTGCACTGCTAACAGAAACCGCTGGGTAGATGTGGCCCACTGCCATACTCTTAGGGCCTCACAACAAAGGGGGTAGAACCTGGTTCCTCCTTGTTTGTTCAAGTACCAGAGCACTGACATGTTGTCCATCTGAATCGCAATTGTTCCCAGAGGAAGAGAATCCTGGAAGTACTGCAACCCTAAAAGTACCACTTTCATCTCCAGGACACTGATATGCAGATGTGTCTCCTGTTTGGTCCATGTGCCTTGGGCTGTTCTTCCCTGAAAATGCCTCCCCACCCTATCAGGGAAGTGTCCGTGGTCACTGTGGCCGCTGGTGGGGGTAGAACAAAAGGATGACCTATCGTCACATGAAGAAAGGTCAACCACCACCGAAGATCCTTTTTGTATGTGTTTGTGATCCCTTCCCAAAGAACTGATCTGTTGCCATGGCTTTGTGGACCCCCTCTGCCGTGAGGGTGGCGTCTTCCATCATAGCCCCCTCCTCTGCCCCTGGAAGGGGGTTTACCACGTGTGTCCAGAAAGGCTCCTTGCGCTTTTCGGAACCACATCTTTCCTCCCTTTTGACGCTTGGGGTAGGGTTTAGTAGGGGTGGAAAAACAGACTCCAATGGCAGACAGAGTCTTTCCTTCCTGTTCACACCTGGTCAAAGTTTCCTTAACTTTGAGCCCAAAAAGGGGACAAGCCATCAAAAGGGGTGTTGACAAAGGATGACTTAAAGGGCTCCACGAAGGAACACAAGCGCATCCAGGAGTGTCTCCTAAGAACAATTCCTGTACTCACTGCCCTAATTATTCCATCAGCTGCATATGAAATGAGGTGCATGGACGAGTTAACTATGGAATTGAGGGTGGCAATCTGGGAGGCAACTTTGTCTGAAGCTCCTGCAGCTACTGCACCCTGAAGAGTTTCTCCAAGCTCTTTTAGGAGATCTCTTTACAGTCTCGTAAAATGGGTGAGATAGTTCAGTGAACGTAGGACAAAAGTCACTGAACTGTACATGCACTTCCCATATTTATTCATGATCCTAGAATCTCTGTTAGGAGGATGGATAGAGGAAGAAGTTTCCGAAATCTCTTTTTTAGTAGCTGCCGCCACTACCATGGCATCAACTGGCACTCCCTTGGTAAGAAAGGACTTTTCCTGGGGGGCAGAAAAAAATGTATTAGGCCTCCTGGGGACAGACTCCATGGTGTCCAGAAACTCCCACGCCCTTCATGAGACCAGTTACATGAGCTCATAGAAGGACGGAGACACCCAAGAGATGGAGGGTTGAGACCCGAAAGCCTTCAGGAGAACTGACTCATCTTCAGTAGGGTTGATAGACTGCCAGTCACCCCTCTGCCTAAGGATTTCTAATATCTCAGCAAATGAGATATCCTCAGAGGGGGACCGTGGGGACCCATCTGATTCATCCAAGTCTGTATCGGATGTGAGAGACTCCTGTGGGGAGTCTAAGTGCTTCCTCTTACAGATTCTCTTCCTGGGAACCTCATCAGTGGGAACTTCTGGTGAGATCTCGGAAGAGCAGGGGCCACCCAATGGGGCTTCCTGAGGCTCTGGGTCACTAAGCTTAGAAAGGATCTGTGAAGCAGAAGCAGACAAAGGAGCTTTTGGGGAGGAGGTAAGCAGGACCTGAAGTCGTAGATGTCTTACGAGACATAACTCTCCTCTTGGCTTCGAAGGCACCCCTGCTCCAATGAGAAGGGACCGATGGATCCGAGGAAACCATCGATCCCCCTGGCACTGGGACAGTAGGCTCCAAACCAGAGGTAGGAGCCAAACTCATCCAAGCCGAAGCCCCGAAAGGCAAAGTCAGAACTAACAAGTCAGTCCGACTATCCTCCCTGGACCCGACCGGAGAGTGTACGCTCATAGACTCCTCGATTGGCGCCGAGGACATCCGAGTAAATGGGACTGATGACACTGGAGCAGGCTTCGGCTTTGAAGGCTCAACAATCATCAAGTCTGACTCCTCTGGCTCCAAAGGTCCAGTATGGCTCGGAAGAGGAAAATAAGTAGATGGCAATACTGTCTTCGGTTCTGAAACTGCTTGGGTCAGAGCCGATAAAAATTTTGCAAATGCCGGTGCCTGCAATAACTTCTGCACCACACAATCCACATCAAAATTGGAAATGGCTTATCGAGGATCGAGATGAATGGATGAACGGAGGCACTGATTGTAGGAGTAGCGATTTAGGTACCTCGGATACCAGTTCCAGAACTGGGGACCAGCTCCAAAAAGACAAGTCGCTCGGCTCCAAGGGCTGTGGAGCCGACTTCAATTTTTTTTTTTATTTTTTTCTTCCGAAGAAGTAGAAGCCTTGGAAGAATTTTAAGATTTATTAGACCTGTCCTGGTCACTCAAAGCTTCCTGAAATGATGGTTTGACTAGTCCTCCATCAATTAGCTTTCTCTTTCTCTCCTGAAGAACCCTGGAAGAGAAGGAATGACAAATGGAACAGCTTTCCTGAAGATGCAAGGCTCCCAAACAATATACACAGTTGACATGGCTATCAGTAATCTACATTTTCTGTCCACATTTTGGACATTTTTTGAAACCTGACTTAGGATGTTTATCACTATCCTAGTCAGCCATAATGAACAACACAGTATCAAGAGAAAAACTACTATAATATAATAAAGACACATCCAAAAACTATGTAAATAAGCCCTGACAAAAACTATGGGCTAAATATGCTGTGACAAAGTATCACTCTAAACCCACACACACACACACACACACACACACATTAACTAGTTATCCAAGCACTTCTAAATAGCTAAATATGTCAAAAAACTATGATAAAATGTCACTTATCAAGGGCACACAAAGTCCTATTTAACTACACTAAATATAAAGGCCTTTAGAAAAAAACGAAGGCCAAAAGCTATATCTAAATATGAAAAGGCACACCAAGGAATACACACTATAAATATCTAAAGGCTATAGAAGCTAAATGTTAACTCTAAGGAGTAGAAATAACAAAGTTATTTAGAAAAAAATTTGATAATACATTTTTACTGGCCCGAGCTATGCTAAGGAACCTCCAATCTATTGCAGCGGCAACCTAGATCTGAGGTAACTCCATGTGCATCATGGGATAGATACTTGGCCTCAAGCTGTCTGAAGATCTCGCGCTTTGTAGTAGGCCGACTCGGAGCCAAGGATCGGCTCTGAACCCATCTGTAAGAATGAACTGCGAGATAGAACAACTTCACATCATATCTTGAATGTTAATGTGTTTTGATCTATCTTTTTTTTTCCAAAGACCCATCACATTTATTCCCATACATATTGCTTCTCAAGCAAAGTGTGAAGTGTCTCTTGTAACTGACTGTGCTGGAACAGAACAAGAGAATGGGAGATGTGGATTCAGAGAGATTTGGTGTCTCTACCACTTAATCTCCCTTTTCACATATCCTAAAATTGGAATTCAAAAGGTCAACAGATGTTGGTGCTGGGACCATAGAGACTTCAGGTGCCATTATAACTTTCTCACATACAGTCTTGTGGGACCATACAGACTTCTGGTGCCATGATAAATTTCTCACATACAGTCTTGTAAGAGGTATTATGAGTATCACTGCTATCATGAGACCCAGAATCTTAAGGGATTCCCTTTCTGAGCTGGAAGTAAATGCATATCTATTTTTTCCTCTGAAAGAAAGGCTGCTTTATTTGAGTTGTCAAGGAGATGCTCCAGAAAAAAACAATATTGTGGAAGTCAGAAAAAACTTCTGAATGGTCTCTTGGAATCCCAGCCTATGTAGGATATTCCTTACCCAAGTGAGGGGCTCCTTATACTTTGAAAAAGACCCGGCAAAGATAAACAAGTTGTCTAAACAAGGAAAATGTGAATATATTGAAGTCTGTAGTAGTCTATTACAGGGACAACTCGCTTTGTGAATACTCTTGGAGTAGCAGATAGCCCAAAGGGTAAGACAGTGAACTGGTAATGTGATCCAGACACACAAAACCTTACAAAACTCCTTAAATCTTGATCTAAAGGAATGTGATGATATGCATCTTTTAAATCCAAGGGCACTAAAAAACCCAAATGGAGAATAAGGGCTAAGTTGGAAAGTAGCAGCATTTTGAACTTGAGCACTATCACAAACTGGTTCAGAAAGGAAAGGTCCATGACTGGTCTCCAAGATACTTCTTTCCTTGGCACCAGAAACATTCTTGAATAAAATCCTTCTAACTGAGGAGGAGGGACAGTTCCTATCACCCCCCTGAACCAGCATATACTAGATGACAGGAAGGAAAAGAAGAGTTTGGTCTGACAGATGAGAAGGAATTCCCACTGCCATCTGCAGCCTTGTTGAATTACTCTCAAAACCTATGCCTGAAGCAATCTGTTGCCATGGAGGGAAATGGAGATTTAGACTTTCTGGAAGAATTAAAGGAGTGCTAGGTTCAGAAATGGAGGAAAGTCCATCATGTAGTCATTCAAGCATATCAGACTGTCCCTTGCTCTGGTGGGTTACTGCTTTCTTCTTGGAATCTCCCTGCCCCTGCTTTTTTTACACATTTTCTTACCAGTAGATTATTGGGACTGCTTCTTTTGCTTTTTATTGAAATTAGATGAGGGAGCAAAGAATTCCTTGGTAAACTTTGAGAAGACAGCCAAAAAAAAACTGAGAGAGCCCTTGAACAAGCTACCCCCTCTCATCACATTTTTTATAACCTCTGCAGAAGAAGGTTCAAAAACTAGTGCTCTATCCAAATGAGAATTCAAATGTTCACTTTTGGCATACATTGAGACATTTTGTTAAAGTAGCCAGGCAAACTTCTTTATAATAATTCCAGTGGCAGCAGCCCTGGAAGTGGCATCTGTCGAGTCATATGCACATTTCAACAATGGGCAGTGACTTGAGAAATAGTACAAGTCAAATTACACAAAGCAGATTTTGCTCACATGAGGCAACCAATGCCAAAGTAGTCCTCATATTCTTACCAAAGCAACCAGGCTGGCTGCAAACACCACATCAACCAAAAATACACATATAAAGTTTTATTGATTAAGCACTTTCATTTCCTACATCAGAGACTTCATCAGAATAACAAAATCCAGTGACAATCCCTCTTAAATAGAACTAAAACCAAACCCTATTAGTAGTAAAAAAAATGTCATAATAAATCACAGTTCTAGTCTTAAAGGGACAACAAGATAACTACACAACAAGACAAGGTAGGTTACAAAGGGAAACAGCAAAGTAAAATGAATTAAAATACACAAGATAAAAATGTAAAATGTCACATACAAAAAAAAACATTTGGGTTGAATATGTTCCCCCACAAATAAATGCATTTGAAAAAATAGACATTTCAAAGAGCATATGTATGACTCTACTAAAAGGTTGTTCTTCTTCTTTCGGCTTTTCCCACTTAGGGGTCGCCACAGCAGAACTCTGGTCCGCTAATGATTGGCAGTAGATTTTTACGGTGCCGAGGTGCCAGCTCAATGCCCAACCTTCAATGAAGGCACGCCCATTCCCGCATGTCTCTCGAATGCCACTCGACCACGGGGAGGACATTCAGACTCCACACAGAAGGCGCTCCAGCCGAGAATCGAATTGGATAACCTCTTGCTGTGAGGTGACAACGCTACCGCTGCACCACCACGACTTCTATAACTCTACTAAAAGGTAAAACATATAAAACAAATAACATATTTTTCAATACTCTAATGCTTTCAATTTGAAGGCTGGAGTAATGTACAAATAGTAATTTAAACCTGGTGGTGCCCCTGCATGTACACAATTGTCACCTCAACTCACAGTATTCCAATTCTAACCCCCAGTCACCCCCTCTGTCATTGGGTATAACCTGTTTCAACATCCAAAATCTAAAATCAGCCCCTTTACATACTTGGCTATATTTGTATAAAGCGCTGGATTCTTTCCTACAGTTAATTTCGTATAGGTGCTCATAAATCCCCTGCTTTAAACTACATTCTGTCTTACCCACATAATATGAGGGGCAAGATACACAATATGCTAAATAAGCCACTCCCCTGGAAAAACAGTTGTAGTATCTAGCAGGAGTTAGTTTAATATCAGACCCAAGAAGGGACAACTGTCTGGTGTTGGTAATAAACTGACATTGTGGGTATCTCCCACATTTAAAAGTACCATATTTTGGTCTATTAATAACCCTTCCAGACAGGTCTGTGCCCTTTTCAAATATATTCTTTAAACCGAGACCTCTCCTATAACTAAATTTCAATGGTTTCTTGAACACTTTGAAACTGTTAGGCATGGACACAAACATGTTCCAGTACTTAGAAAAAAATATTTCTAATTTCCTGCGTGTCCTAATTGTACTTAAGCACTAGGTAGGGTCCCAGTTTGCAAGGTTCCTTCTGGGTCACAATCCCACCATCATCCTGCGAAGAGGGGTTACTTACATGGGGTACTGGTTGGGGTGAACTACTCAGGGGTACACATTTGCTCCCCATCCATCAATAATTTCATCTTTTAATCACTTGATGAGAGATTTGGGGTAGCCTCTGGCCAAAAATAAAGATTCAATAAAATTTAACTCTTCCATTAAATCTTCCTTAATGGAAGTTATTCTTCCAGTCCTCATATTCTCACAAATGGCTAGGCTAAGCTTCGACATATGAGCCTGACAACTGAGAATTCTAAAAATAAGAGCTGTAGAAGCATAAACTGACATTGTGGGTATCTCCCACATTTAAATGTACCATATTTCAGTCTATTAATAGCCCTTCCAGAGAGGTTTGTGCCCTTTTCAAATATATTCTTTAAACCGAGACCTCTCCTATAACTAAATTTCAATGGTTTCTTGAACACTTTGAAACTGTTAGGAATGGACACAAACATGTCCCAGTACTTACAAAAAAATATTTCTAATTTCCTGCGTGTCCTGATTGTACCTAAGCACTAGGTAGGGTCCCAGTTTGCAAGGTTCCTTCTGGGTCACAATCCCACCACCATCCTGCGAAGAGGGGTTACTTACATGGGGTACTGGTTGGGGTGAACTACTTAGGGGTACACATTTGCTCCCCATCCATCAAGAATTTCATCTTTTAATGATTTGATGAGAGATTTGGGGTAGCCTCTGGCCAAAAATAAAGATTCACAACACCAGAAAAGAGCAACGGCCAACCTCCGCTCAATGCCAAACCAGAAATAAAAAGTTCAAACGGATCCGGAGACTGCCACAGACCACAAGTACCACAAAATGATAAATTCAAATATATCCAAAGATTAACGCTTTATTTAAACTGCGTTTTCGTCCACAAGTGACTTCATCAGATAACAAAGTGTGCTCGATACAAGATGAGCTTTTATACATGTGCAATAAAATCTTGTCCAATCATATCAGTCGTTCAATTTAAAAACTTAGTATTTTGTACTTCTTTTCCCTATGTCACACTTTTTGTTTATGAATAAATAAGTTTAAAACATTTATAAAATACAATAAAATTGAGTGTGTTTGAATAAACTGCATTATATTATATTGAAACCTTTTAATCTACTTGTTTCTTATAAATATTAATTTGATGTTAAGTGAACATATCAGCAATTTGTTTTAAATGCCTTTGACTCACATTTTGTGTAGCTGTAATGCCATCTAGTGACCTCTTTTAATATGGCAGTTATTTTTATGTCATATCTTCATTGCTTTTAATTTTAACAGGGGCAAGATAGAAATGTATTCATTTAAACCAGGGTTTTTATTTGCTTCTAGATGTAGTTGCCACCATAGTTCTTTATAGGCTATGTTCTCTTCCCAGGGACCACCTCTTATGTCCACTTTCACCTGGTCCAGGACAAAAAATCTATATTCATATTCCATACATAGTTGGGAGTGTCTAAATAGTGCGTTGGTTTCTTTCCCTTTCCTGATATCATATATGTGCTCATAGATCCTTTTCTTCAGGGTTCTCTCAGTCTTCCCAACATAAAATGATGCACATTTTCTACAGATTACCAAGTAAACCAAGCCTTTGGACTCACAATTAAAATAGCCCCTACCTTGTAACCATAGCTCCCTACTACTTAGATATATTTTTTCCTGATTAATCATAAACTCACACTGTCCACATTTACCACATTTGTAGGTGCTTACTTTGTTTGAGTTGGTTCTCTCCCCTTGTTTTCTTCTGTTCTTGTTCCCTAATTCTAGGATATTCTTTATATTGCTGGAATTTTTGTACACAATTCTTGGTTGTACTTCTGATATTCCTTCTATATCTGATAGAGTGATAAACTTGTTCCATTCCTTTTGAAAGACTTCTTTCACCCTTTTATTTAGAGCGTTATATTCTAAAACAAGTGCTTGAGTATAATTTTCTTTTTTAGATATATCATTGTCATTTTCGTTCACTAGTTGCTCCTTTACCCCTTTTATGGGTTTAAATCTCCCTTTTCTTGCTTCTGTGACCTCACTTCTGAATTGCCTAATAAACTGTTTAGGATATCCTCTCTCACTGAACATCTCCTCTAGTTTGTTACATTCCTTGATAAAGTCGCCATCAGTGCTGGTCATCCTAGACCCCCTGACAAATTGGCCTTTCACTAAATTTTTCTTACAGTGGATAGGGTGTCCACTGTCGAAATGAAGGAATGAGTTGACATATGTACTCTTTCTGTGTACTTTCGTTTCCAAGGTATCATTTCCTTTTACTATTTCCACATCTAAGTAGGTAATACTTGTGTAAGATGTAGTATGTGTAAATTTTAGGAATTTGGTGGTTCCTTCTATATATTTCATGAATTGATCCAATTTGTCCTGACCTCCGATCCAAAATAATATTATATCGTCAAGAAATCTTTTGTATAGTATGAAATGTTCTGCAAATTCCGACCGGAGAATATGTTTTTCCTCCCAATTGGCAAGAACTAAATTGGCAAAACTGGGTGCACAAGCTGCACCCATTGCCACCCCTTGAATTTGTTGAAAAAGTTCCCCTTGATATAGGAAAAAATTGTTCCTTAATACTGAATCCATGAAACCTATACACGCTACTTTATCCTCAAATGTTAAACTGTTATCTCCAAACACTTCTTCCTCGAACATTCTGATACCTTCCTCATATGGTATGGAACCAAATAGATCTACTATGTCAATTGTTACAAATATCGTGTCCTTATCAAACATCTCTGGTCCCAATTCTCTTAGTAAGTCCCAAGAATCTCTCAAGATAGCTTTCTTATTTTTCCATATATGTTTTGTCTTTGTATCCACAAATATGGCTAAGGGTGTCGTTTTGGACCCTTCAGCTGATACTATGGGTCTAAGAGGGGGGTCTTTTATGTCTTTATGTATTTTCGGAATACCGAAAATAATTGGAATTTTTGGTTTGTTGGTTTTCAAAAAAGTAAGCATTTTTTCTTCAATGACACTTTCTATGACCATATCCTCCAACATTGTGTCTATCTTCTGATACGCTATATTTATTTCGTTGCGTGAGACTGTTCTATATTTAGTTTCTTCCATTAATATTTTGTTCATTCTTCCTTCGTATTCTATGGATTCCATAAAGACAATACCCCCACCCTTGTCAGGTTTCATAACCCTGATCATCTCGTTGTTTCTGAGTTCTTCTAAGACTTTTAACTCTTTCATGTTCAAGTTGTGTGTAAATCTCACATCTTTGTCTACCCTCTTTACCTCATTTTCCATCACTTTTTCAAAATTTTTTAATTGTGATTGGATGGGTGGATTAAAAGTGGATTTCCTTTTGAGTATTCTTTGTTCCTCAGAGACTTTTATAGTATTTCTCTGAAGGTAAAACTCCTCTTTCCTAAATAACAGTTCCAAATTAACCTTTCTAATAAAGAGTTTTATATCTATTAGTGTTTGCACTCTTTTCCCTCTAGATAGAGGTATGAACTTAAAGCCCCTTTCCATTAGTGTAAAGTGTTCTTCGTTCAGTTCCAGGTTACAAAAATTATATATTGTGAAACCTTTATATGTGTGTTTGTTACCCTCTTTTAGTATGTAGTTGGTCGTGTCCATTGTGAGAGTGGGTACAGGTACTAATGTCTGTAGTTCCCCCTCCCCCTTATCCCCCCCCTCTTGTGAAAATTTTCCCTGTTTCTATTTTCTGGGCTGTATTCATCTGGTTGTCTCTCTAGGGGTGGGAAATCATTGTCATAATTAAAATGATGTGTCTCTATATAAGGGTCCTTATAATCTTTTCTTCCACCCTGTATGTCTTGCCCTCTTTTGTTGTAAGTTCTTCTTTGGTATGAGGGGATACTACTACACACTGGTTTGGGATAATTTGTTCCATTCTCATATTCTAGTATGTCCCTTTTGAGTTTTTCTAATTTCCTGTTTACCAACCCTTTACATTTCTCTTCCGTTTCCCCTTTTAATTCTTGGTATCTCTGCCTGTTTTCTTTGATTTCAAAAATCAGGTCATTTTTAATATGTGAGTCTAATTCATTGATTTGTTCTTGTATGATTACCAGATTCCTATTATTTTCCTCAATAATACATTTGACAATGTCCAAACCACATCTATTAAAAACTTTTAAAAGTTCTGTATGGAATTCAGATCCCAACTGGACATTGTTGGGATATTTCCAAGTCCGAAGTCCCTTAGGGACTATGTCTCTTCTCAAGCATTCATTGAGGTATCCATTCTCAATGATAATAGATTTATATTTGTACATGAGCCTGGATACATTCTCTACGTTTTGCTTGAATGAACAAAAATTATGTTGTGGAAGGTTGTTGGCTTCCCTGAAATTACAATTGAAATTAAATGGTTCGTTTAACCAATTATTCATCTCCATTTTACTGGAGAAAAGTACAGTACCTCTGTGTGAACGTCCCTGTGAATCATTGCCTTCACGAGTGCCCTCACGAGCATCATCCTCCATATTTGGAATGTCCCAATCCTGCAGGACGCCGGGTGTAGTTGCTGGGTCAAAAGTTTGACCATTCGGTCCTCCCCAGTCCGCTTCTCCGCTTCCAGGGCCTTGACAGTGCCTTTTGCGTTTAGGTCGCTGCTGGCGTTCACCTGCTCGATCGTCATCATAATCCACTTCCAGGTTTTGTGCTCGCTGCACCATTGATTCACACAGGGGCGTTAAAAGATCGACGAGTGCTGTCAACTGTCCCACTAGTTTCCTGGCCTGGCTCCCGTCTTCATTGACGAGTACTGTCTCCTTCTCCTTCTCCATGCCGTTGAAAAATCACACCACCAGAAAAGAGCAAAGAGCAATTAAAAAATTTTGAAAAAGTGATGGAAAATGAGGTAAAGAGGGTAGACAAATATGTGAGATTTACACACAACTTGAACATGAAAGAGTTAAAAGTCTTAGAAGAACTCAGAAACAACGAGATGATCAGGGTTATGAAACCTGACAAGGGTGGGGGTATTGTCTTTATGGAATCCATAGAATACGAAGGAAGAATGAACAAAATATTAATGGAAGAAACTAAATATAGAACAGTCTCACGCAACGAAATAAATATAGCGTATCAGAAGATAGACACAATGTTGGAGGATATGGTCATAGAAAGTGTCATTGAAGAAAAATGCTTACTTTTTGAAAACCAACAAACCAAAAATTCCAATTATTTTCGGTATTCAAAATACATAAAGACATAAAAGACCCCCCTCTTAGACCCATAGTATCAGCTGAAGGGTCCAAAACGACACCCTTAGCCATATTTGTGGATACAAAGACAAAACATATATGGAAAAATAAGAAAGCTATCTTGAGAGATTCTTGGGACTTACTAAGAGAATTGGGACCAGAGATGTTTGATAAGGACACGATATTTGTAACAATTGACATAGTAGATCTATTTGGTTCCATACCATATGAGGAAGGTATCAGAATGTTCGAGGAAGAAGTGTTTGGAGACAACAGTTTAACATTTGAGGATAAAGTAGCGTGTATAGGTTTCATGGATTCAGTATTAAGGAACAATTTTTTCTTATATCAAGGGGAACTTTTTCAACAAATTCAAGGGGTGGCAATGGGTGCAGCTTGTGCACCCAGTTTTGCCAATTTAGTTCTTGCCAATTGGGAGGAAAAACATATTCTCCGGTCGGAATTTGCAGAACATTTCCTACTATATAAAAGATTTCTTGACGATATAATAATTTTTTGGATCGGAGGTCAGGACAAACTGGATCAATTCATGAAATATATAGAAGGAACCACCAAATTCCTAAAATTTACACATACTACATCTTACACAAGTATTACCTACTTAGATGTAGAAATAGTAAAAGGAAATGATACCTTGGAAACGAAAGTACACAGAAAGAGTACATATGTTAACTCATTCCTTCATTTCAACAGTGGACACCCTATCCACTGTAAGAAAAATCTAGTGAAAGGCCAATTTGTTAGGGGGTCTAGGATGACCAGCACTGATGGCGACTTTATCAAGGAATGTAATAAACTAGAGGAGATGTTCAGTGAGAGAGGATATCCTAAACAGTTTATTTGGCAATTCAGAAGTGAGGTCACTGAAGCAAGAAAAGGGAGATTTAAACCCATAAAAGGGGTAAAGGAGCAACTAGTGAACGAAAATGACAATGATACATCCAAAAAAGAAAATTACACTCAAGCACTTGTTTTAGAATATAATGCTCTAAATAAAAGGGTGAAAGAAGTCTTTCAAAAGGAATGGAACAAGTTTATCACTCTATCAGATATAGAAGGAATATCAGAAGTACAACCAAGAATTGTGTACAAAAATTCCACCAACATAAAGAATATCCTAGAATTAGGGAACAAGAACAGAAGAAAACAAGGGGAGAGAACCAACTCAAACAAAGTAGGCACCTACAAATGTGGTAAATGTGGACAGTGTGAGTTTATAATTAATCAGGAAAAAATATATCTAAGTAGTAGGGAGCTATGGTTACAAGGTAGGGGCTATTTCAATTGTGAGTCCAAAGGCTTGGTTTACTTGGTAATTTGCAGAAAATGTGCATCATTTTATGTTGGGAAGACTGAGAGAACCCTGAAGAAAAGGATCTATGAGCACATATATGATATCAGGAAAGGGAAAGAAACCAACGCACTATTTAGACACTCCCAACTATGTATGGAATATGAATATAGATTTTTTGTCCTGGACCAGGTGAAAGTGGACATAAGAGGTGGTCCCTGGGAAGAGAATATAGCCTATAAAGAACTATGGTGGCAACTACATCTAGAAGCAAATAAAAACCCTGGTTTAAATGAATACATTTCTATCTTGCCCCTGTTAAAATTAAAAGCAATGAAGATATGACATAAAAATAACTGCCATATTAAAAGAGGTCACTAGATGGCATTACAGCTACACAAAACGTGAGTCAAAGGTATTTAAAACAAATTGCTGATATGTTCACTTAACATCAAATTAATATTTATAAGAAACAAGTAGATTAAAAGGTTTCAATATAATATAATGCAGTTTATTCAAACACACTCAATTTTATTGTATTTTATAAATGTTTTAAACTTATTTATTCATAAACAAAAAGTGTGACATAGGGAAAAGAAGTACAAAATACTAAGTTTTTAAATTGAACGACTGATATGATTGGACAAGATTTTATTGCACATGTATAAAAGCTCATCTTGTATCGAGCACACTTTGTTATCTGATGAAGTCACTTGTGGACGAAAACGCAGTTTAAATAAAGCGTTAATCTTTGGATATATTTGAATTTATCATTTTGTGGTACTTGTGGTCTGTGGCAGTCTCCGGATCCGTTTGAACTTTTTATTTCTGGTTTGGCAAAAATAAAGATTCAGTAAAATTTAACTCTTCCATTAAATCTTCCTTAATGGAAGTCATTCTTGCAGTCCTCATATTCTCACAAATGGCTAGGATAAGCTTCAACATATGAGCCTGACAACTGAGAATTCTAAAAATAAGAGCTGTAGAAGCATGCACTTTTCCCCCAAAGTTATCAAAAGCCCTCCCATCCTTATCAGAAGGAAATGGATTAGTATTAATAAAATGCTTACAAGCAGCTGAGTTTGCTAAAATTATAGTTGCTAACTCAGGTCTAGAATTACTGTATAAAACATTAAAGAATGAGGAACCTTATATTATTTTATCTGCTTTTTTAGGAGCAGCAGGGTAGCTGTCAGGGAAATTGCAGACTGTGACAAAAACATCCCCAAAGCAGAAAGAACACAAGGAATAAGTATAGATTCAGGAAATTCCAGTTGTAATAAATCATAACATTTTCTATAAGACTGAGAAACATCATTATTTTCACACTGAAACAACTGTTTCACTCCAGAAATAGTCTCAGAGAAAGAGAATCCTTCACAGGGATTATCTGAAGTCACACTCTCTTTAGAATTTAAATCAGACATCTGTGGAGGTATTAAATCATCCTGTCCCTTCACATTCCCTCTGTGGTTCAAACTCTTGAATATCTTCAGGAAAAGAAGAATTCATTTTTCTTTAAGCAGAACCCACCATAAAAGAGGGGTCAAAAGCCTGCAGTAAACCCTGAGCTAAGTCCAATAAATTACTCTTGTCTATGGTCACTGAAACAGGAGAAGACATATGTTTAGTCTTTTGTTTCTTTTTGACAGGAATTCCTAAAGAAACAGAGCTAGAATTGCCAGTAATCACCTCCTTAGGGATGGGCACAGCTTTCTGGCTAAGTAGAGAGGCATTTCTTTCTGTTTCTCACAGGACCAACACGAGTGGCTCTCCCTTGCCCAACAAGGGCACACCAACAGTTACAGAAAACATGTATAATCCCCAGTCCATGGTGGCTGCATCATCATGCACTCTTGGCTGCAGCATAGTCACCTAGCTGCAGCTGAGGCAAAATACCAGCCTACTGTGCTGGCAAAGGCTGCTTAACAAACTTTTTCTTTTTGCATTTTGAAGAAGGCACAACCAAGAAACCAGAAGGTTGTTCCATAGTTAAGCTGAAAAAAATCACCTGATTCCTAGGGAAGTTAAGAATCATTGTCGATAAACAGGTAAATTATAAAAAAGTAACTTATTCCCCAAAAAATACACTAAAAAGCACTTTAGACACTTAACCCACCCCCCAAAAAGTCAAATAACACCAGTTTCGTCACAGCATATGTAGTTTTAAATAAGTTTTAACAAGTTTTACCAAAAAAGTAAAAAAGTAACAGTCCTGTTTAAAAGTGAACAAAAGCCATATGACAATAAAAAGAAGTTATGTTCTTACCAAAACGTTCCATCTGTGTTGTTGATCTTCATTCATTCATTGCTGATGGATGTTGGTTCCGTCCTCAGAACAGAGTTGGCCGTTATAACAAGCTCGCGCCAGCCAAAAAACTCTCGAGTTAAGCATTTACCCATAGTGCCCCTCTCTACATTACCTCAGATAAGAAGAAAGAAAGAAAGTGGAGGATTTATCTGAACAACTTTCTTATCATAGGCTAAGATCATATCCAAACATCCAGGAGTCTTTCAGAGGGGGATGGCGTGTGGGTTGTAATGAATATATGAAGATCAACAACACAGATGGAATATTATGGTAAGAACATAACTTCTTTATCTGATGTTGTTAATCTTCATTCATTCCTTACTGATGGGACACAGTCCCTAGCTACTTTGTTTCCTGGGAGGCCTTATGGAAGATTATTTCTGAGTATCATTGAACCAAAGGAAGCTCTTCCCCTGGAGACCATATCCAATTTATAATGAGTAATAAAGTATGAGGGGTAGACCATGTTGCTGCCACATAAATGTCATCCATAGAAGCTCTTGTATGGAAAGCAACAGATGCTGAGACTGATCTGGTTGAATGCACTTTGACTTTAGATGGTAGGTAAGCTTTGTTCCATTGATAAATGAAGCAAATACAATCTCTCAACCATTTAGACAAAGTAACTTTGGAAACAGGTCTCCCCAATCTTGGTCCTGAGAAAGACAAAAATAACTGGTCAGATTTACATAATGACTTAGTTCTGTCAAGATAAAAATGCAATTGTCTATGCACGTCAAGCAAATGTAGTGAATATTCTCCTTTGTTAGAAAAATATGGAAAAGAAACTGGCAGATTTATGGTTTGATTAATAGTCAAGTCTGAAATAACTTTGGGTAAAAAAGAGGGGTTAGTCTGGAGTGATACTCTGTCCTTATGGAACACTATGTAAGGAAGTTTTATGCACAAAGCTTGCAACTCAGAAATTCGTCTTGCTGAGGTAATGGCCACCAAGAACAAAGTCTTCCAGGATAAGAATTTCAAATCGCAATTGTTAGTAGATTCAAAGGGAGGATGAGTCAAGGATTGTAGAACTAATTTTAAACTCCAGGGCTCGATTGGTTGTTTAAAAGGGGGGGGGCTAATGTGTGTAACTCCTTTCAAAAATGTTTTACAGAGGCGGTGTGAAATCAAGGAAGAGTCCTTGAAACCATTATGGAAACTGGAGACTGCCGCCAAGTGTACTTGAATAGTTGAAGCTGCAGCTCCTGAATGAAGGAGGTTAGATAACTAATTTAACACCGTAAAAAGCGGGGATGAAAATGGGTTTACTCCATTTTTACAAGACCACATTATGAATCCTTTCCACTTGCTTAGATAAAGTTTCCTGGTGGATGGTTTATGGGAAGCCAGAAGAATGTGGTGGACAGGGGAGGATAGGTTGCTTTTCCTGGCAATTACTGAAAGTGGAGGAGCCAAGCTGTCAGTTTAAGGCTCAATATGTTCGGATGTATCAACCCCAGTGGGTGCAACAGAAATTCCAGAGTTGGATCCAGAATCCATGGATGATGTACTAGGTGAGGCCAAAGAAAGGGAAAACAAATTTGTCGAGGCCAGTAGGGTGCAATGAGGATTACTCTGCTTTTTAACCAAAGAGTCTTCTTTAATAATTGTGGGATCAGAGGAAGGGGAGGGTAAGCATAACAAAGCCCATGGGCCAATCATGCACAAGAGTGTCCCTCAGGGGCTCTCCCTGTGGAGGAATTAGGGCAAAGTAGCTGCTGCATTTGTGATTTGCGGGGGATGCAAACTGATCGCAGCAAGGCTGGCCCCAGCGACTGAAGATTTCTGCCGCTACGACAGAATTGAGGGACCACTCATTTGGCAAGAGAATGCATCTGCTCAATTTGTCTGCAATTATGCTGGAATCCCCGGGAATGTGTGCTGTTATCAGAAAGTGGTTGGAAGCTATCGCCCATTGCCAGATTCTCATGGCCTCTTGACACAACGGGTAGGACTTGGTTCCCCCCTTGTTTGTTTATGTACCAGACTACTGACATGTTGTCAGACTGGATGGCAATGGTTTCTGAAGGGAAAACAGGTTGAAATGCTTGCAACGCTAGAAGCACTGCCCTCCGTTCTAGCACACTGCTATGCATGTTGGCCTCCAAGGGTTACCAAGTGCCTTGGACTGTCCTTCCCTGGAAATACCCCCCACCCAATCAGGGAGGCATCGGTGGTCACTATGGCTCTGGGCTGAGAAGGGGAGAAAGGAAGACTCCATAGGTGCTCTTCTGGTTTCATCCACGAAATTAAGTCTTGTTTGCACTGATTTGTTATCCTGATTTGGAAGGATATAGGGTGAGTCAAAGGGGACCACTGCATTAGTAAAAGCCACTGTAGAAGTCTAATGTGTAGTCTTGCCAGTGGGACTATTGTTATCGATGCTGCCATTGACCCTAGTAGTTGGAGGATTGCCCGAGCTGGAGCTGTGTCCTTACAGAGTATCACCCGGAGTTGAGATCTGAGTCTTTCCAGCCTGTGGAATGGGAGGGAGACTAGGCAAGACTGAATATCGAAATTTGCTCCTATGAACTCCAGTCTTTGTGTAGGAGCTAAACTGCACTTGTCTTTGTTTACTGTTATCCCTAAGTGTTCCAGTAGTTGTAGAGTGTAATAAGTGGCTGAAACCAGCAGATTCTTGGTTGGGGTGGTGAGGAGCCAATCATCTAAATATTAAAACACCCTGAATCCTTTCAGTCTCAAGTGAGCTGTTACCACTGCCATGCATTTGGTGAATACTCTAGGGGCCGTAGAGAGACCAAAGGGCAGCGCTCGGAATTGGTAGTGATTGACTCCCAGCCGGAAGTGGGGGAATCTTCTGGACCATTGGTCCATTTTTATGTGGTAATACGCATCCTGAAGATCTATCGAGCATATTCAATCGTCCTCCAGAAAAGGAAGTATAGACTGAACCGTGATCATCCGGAATTTCATTTGTTTGACAAATTTCTTTAAGTTGCTGAGGTCCAGAATTGGCCTCCAGTCCCCTGTCTTTTTTGGCACTAAAAAGGACCTTGAGTAGAATTCGGATACTATGTGGTCTGGTGGGACTGTTTGGATGGCCCTTTTCTGAAGCAGAATTTTAATTTCTTGAGCTGCTACTTCCCTTGGACTGGGTGAAATGTCAGGAATATGTATTAACAGTCTTGGGTAAAGGTCAAAAGGGATGTGGTAACCTCTGGCAATTATCATCTGCACCCAAAGATCTGTGGTTATCATTTGCCAGACAAGGTGGTGCAGAGAAAACCATCCCCTGACTGCTTCCAGGGATAAGCAATCGGGCCACTCTTCAGGCCACTGATAGGTTTGTCCAGAGAAGGAATCTCTGGATCCCTGATTACACGGACCCCCTCTGCCTCTGAAGGGGTGTCTTCTGGTTGTGTTCCCCCCTCTGCCCCATGGGGGAGAACTCACCAAGTATGTCACAGAAAAGACCCGGGGATTTCTTCTTATCATCCTTTTCACACCTGGCTAAAGTGTCTTTTAGTGGGTCTACATTAGAAGACCGAAAGTTTAAAATCGTGAACACTCTAAAGAGCGAAAATCCTGGACCTCAAAGTGCTCTTTTTGAGATTGCAGTACAATGAAGATTGGAATATTTGCCCTTTCCTCACTGTAGTGCAATCTCAGAGTTGGAATATATATTTAGCAGGGGTGTGGGTGGTGCAGCCCCCCCCCCATTATAATGATTTTGAGGTCTGGCATTTTCGCTCTTTAGAGCGTTCACGATTTTAAACTTTCAGTCTTCTAATATAGACCCTCTTTTACCTTAGGGCCAAAAGGAGAAGAGGCTTCTACTGGGTCATTCAGGAAGGAAGACTTAAAGGGATCCGCAAAATCACATAAGCGTATCCAGGCATGACATCACGTGACAATGCCTGCACCCGCTGCTCTAGCTGCCCCTTCGGTAGAATGAGAAATCAACTGCATGGAGGAGATAGAGATAGATTCCAGGGTGACAAGCTGTGAGGCAACTTTGTCACGTACCCCATCAGAAACTGCTCCTGCAAGGGTTTCTGAGAGTTCTGAGATTAGATCTCTCTGAAACTGGGTAAAGAGTGCCAGATAGTTCAGGGACCGAATAGCAAAGGTCACTGAAGAGTACACCTGGTTTGCTAGTCTATCACCCGAGACTCCCTGTTAGGGGGATAGAGAGTAGAGCTCTCTTTGGCGAGCTCATCCTTACTGGCCACCACAATGACCATAGCATCTACTGGCAGGCCCTTGGACTAGTGTGGACTGTCCTCTGGAGGAGAAAGAATTTTGTCTGGTCTCCTGGGGATAGGTTCAATGGTATCAGGAGCACTATGAACTGAACCAGGTCATCTGCAGGCGGGATCACCCAGGAAGTAGAGGGCTGGGCACGGAAAACCTGCAAGAATACAGACTCCTCCGAGGAAGGGGTGGTGGACTTCCAATCTTCCCACTGCTTCATGATCTTCAGTATGTCTCCAAAGGAGACTTCCTCAGAGGGTGACCATGGGGACCCTTCCCTTTCATCATAGTCTGTATCTTCGGTGAGGGATTCTTCAGGGGAATCCACGTGCTTCCTCTTGCACAATCTCTTGCGAGGTACTTCCTCAGCGGGGGCATCTGAAGAGGACTCTGTAGAGTGAGTACCTTGTAGAAGGATGTCTTGAGGTACCCATGCTCAGTGTCCTTGAGTATTGGGCTATGACAGCTGAGGCTCAGAGGAAAGGTATATATGGGTCTCCAGTGCCTAAGGGACCAGCTGGGAGCTTGCAGAGGCAAGTGTCCTCTCCATCACCTGGAAAGCAGGTCCGCCCAAAGACAGGTGGGAGCATGGAACCAAGAAAGACAACCTCGGGACCAGGGTCACACCCTGCTCCAATGAACCCACTCCCAGGGAAGGAGCCATGAGAGGATCAGATTCCACCAAAGTAACCAGAACCATAGTATATGGCGCCGAGGAAAAAACAGTGCTGCACTAGGGTAAAATTTACTCTTCTTTTGTGACAGACCAGTGTCAATCCCGAGGATGGCCCAGCTCTGGGTGAGTTGAAGGCCAAAGGGTAGACTCCAGAGCCATGGTAAGGTCTACCAATGGAGCAGAAGAAGCTGGAACTGGGGTTGGAGTTGGTGTCAAAGGCTCCGATACCTCCAGGGAGGTTGAAGTAGGAAAATATGTAGGAGTCCATAGAGAAAAATCCTCAACTTCAGGTGGGAGGGAGGATTTGCAGGGCGTTGGAAAACCTCTGGCTGCCAGGAGCTGATCCACATGCCTCACTACTTCTAGTTCTGAAAGGCTCCGGGAGGAGCAGGTGGATTTCCCCGACAGGGAGTCAGGACGGTCTAGAAAGGGGCTGCATTGTTGACCAAAAAATAGATCCAATGAAGGGGAATATCGGGTCCGAGGGGTTATTTCACCTTTCAGCACTGAGGTCGAAGGACCAGCATGATGTACAGGTAGGGGGAAGTGACCGGTGTTGGCATGACTATTTTGGGGGCCAAAAGGGAAGTTGTTATAATTGGAGTCTGAGGAATAGGTGCCGAGGGTGGCACCACAGTTGACTGCTGAGGTGCCGGAGGTGCCGGAACCAAAGACAGCACCATGGAGGGGGTTTGAGGTCCCAGTGCCAAGGATATTGGTGCCAGTTTTGAGATTTTTTGCTTTTGGCTCCATTGATTTGGATTTACTAGTCTTAGGAGAAGAGGGTAAAATTTAATCTTCTTTTTCTGTTCTTTCTTTGGAGGGGATGAGCCCTCAGCCACAGAGATAGCCTCAGCGAATGAAGATTTAAGGAGACCTTTAAGCATAAGTTTGTTCTTGCATTCCACCAATGTGCGGGAGCTAAAAGCTTTACAAATGTCACAAGGGGGTTTTACAGATAGCTGTGGTACCCCGAGACAGTAGACACAGGATAAATGGCTGTCCACATTAGGCAATTTCCTGTCGCATTGATCACAATGCTTAAAACCAGTTGTACTCTTTTTCTCAGACATATTAGCACAAAAAATACAATTCAGCCACAAAAGATAACATGACCAAAATGCAGAAACATACACTGTCAACCACAAAGAAGAAGAAGGGGAAAGGAGTTTTTTTTTTAAATAAAGTAAAGGGGGGAAAGGAGAAAAAAGGGAATGCCAGCAATGGTATTGGGAATTACCACAGAGGTAAAGGAAGGCTTGTACCAGCAATGGTGCAAGGAGTACCAAACTTGGTAAAAAGGAGAAAAGAGAGAGAGGGACACTCTCACAGATAAGCTAAAAGTATGCGACTAACAGTAGGCTAACTAGGTATATGCAAATAACAGGAAGGAAGGTTTAACAAGAGACAAAATATGAACATTTTTAAATGACTTAGCTGAGAGCTGGCCTGACACTTCTTTATTGAGTATGCAGCAAATGAGATCTGAGGTAATGTAAAGAGGGGCACTATGGGTAAAGGCTTAGCGCTAGAGTTTTTTTGGCTGGCGCCAGCTTGTTATAACGGCCGACTCGGTTCCAAGAATGGAACCGACACTCATCAGTAAGGAATGAATGAAGATTAGCAACATCAGATTTAAAAGTTATGTACTTACCATAACCTGGCATCTGTGTTGCCCATTTTCATTCTTCCTCACTGATGGGTTATGGATCTGACCCTTGCATCTGATTTGGATGCATTTTCAAGACTTGGATCCAAATGTCAAGCTCCTCCCTCTACCTATAATGGTCTACACCATCCCCAACTCCTCAGATTGAGTTTGCTGCTTTACTGCCCACTGGATTACAGAGACAGAACAGACCGAAGAAAGACTGAGGCTCAAACTGGAACATGTGTGTTCCAAAATCAGCCAAAGATCCTTCTAGAAGTGACAAGGCTGGGGGATGGCTGGGAGGAAAGGTGAGGAAGAATGAAAATAGACAACACAGATGCTGTTATGCTAAGTACATAACTTTTAAATTTAATGTTGTCCTTTTCATTCTTCCTCACTGATGAGTCAGAGTCCCCAGCTACGTGATTCTTAGGAGGACCTTAAGGAAGTATATGCTGGAGCGCTGTTGAGCCAAAGGAAGCCCTGCTTCTAGAGACAATGTCCATTCTGTAATGTGCAACAAATGTATGATTCTTTGACCACTTGGCTGCAGTGCAGATATCATCAATTGACATTCTACTGGAAAAGGCAGGTGAAATAGCCATAGATCTGGTGAAGTGAATTCTAAGAGGACAAGGCAATTCCAAACCTTTTTTGAGAATAAATCAATGAAATACAATCAGTAATCCATTTGGCCAGAGTAATTTTAGAAACTGCTTGATCTAGTTGGTTAGGGGAGAATGATACAAATAGCTGGTCAGACTTCCTGTACTGTTTTGTTTTGTGAAAATAAAAATGCAGTTGTCTATGAACGTTATGAAGGTGTAGCATATATGTTCCCTTAATGGTAAAATTTGGAAAGAAGACAGGCAGCTGAATGGCTTGATTAATGTTAGCTTCCGTAGCCACTTTAGGGATAAAGGAAGGGATAGTTCGAACAGATACCCTATATCTATGGAAAATAATATAAGGAGGTCTTGCTGATGAGGCCTGGAGTTCAGAAATTTTTCTTGCTGAAGTGATAGCCACCAAAGAAGGAAAGAAATTTCATATTACAATCATTTGCCAGATCAAAGGGTTTCTGAGTCAACCCCTGAAGGACTATAATGAGATCCCAAGGAGGAGAGGTATCTTTTATGGGAGGTCTAAGGAGGAAGTCCTTCATGGAGGCTTTACATAACTTGGAAATTGATAGAGAAATGGATTTGTGTCCAATATTAAAATTGGATATTGCTGCAAGCTGAATATTAACAGTAGCAAAGCTAGCCCCTTCTTTAAAAAACAGTACTGAGGAACAGGAGGATGGCTGAAGTAGGGGTTGAGAAGGGATCAATGTTCTCCTTAGAAGCCCATGTAGAGAATCTTTCCAATTTGCTTCTGTAGAGCTTCTTAGTGGAAGCATTCCTGGAGGCCAAGATGATGTCCCTAACTGGGGGAACAAGCCTGGACAGTCGTACTATCACTGGAAGTGGAGAGGCCATGTGATCAACTTAAGGGCGTGGAGACTGGAATGATGAAATTCTGATGGAGGGCCTGATTAGGCTCCAGTATCCATGGAGGATGTTTGAGGTGAGGCCAAAGGAAGGGGAACCACACTTGTTGAAGCCAATAGGGGGAAATGAGGATGACTGACTCTTCAGCCTGTTTGCTTTTTGTAGAAACTTAAGAATCAGTGGAAGAGGGGGGTAAGCATAGAGGAGACCCGGGGCCAACTGTGAATCAGAGCGTCCCTCGTTAACTCCCTCAGAGGGGAGATCAGAATGAAGTAATTGCTGCACTTGTTGTTGAGGGGAGCAGCAAATAGGTAGCAACAAGGCTGGCCCCAATAGCTGAAAATCAAGTTTGCTACTAACTGATTGATTGATGGACCACTCGTGAGGAATCAGAATGGACCTGCTGAGTCTGTCTGCCAGAGATTTGTTTTTCCCCCAGTATATGCAATGCAATTAGAAAGCAGTCTGAAGAGATCACCCATTCCCAAACCCTCATGGTCTCTCTGCACAACATGTAGGAATGGGCTCCTCCTTGTTTGCTGATGTACCAGACTACTGACATGTTGTCTGTATGGATAGCAACAGTCCCCACAGGAAGAATGTCCTGAAAGTCTTGCAATGTTAGATGGACTGCTCTCATCTCAAGGATATTGATATGCAGCTTGGTATCCGAGGAGGTCCACGTGCCTTAGACCATCTTTCCCATGCAATGCCTCCACATCCCAATGGGGAAGCATTTGTGATCACAGTGGCTACTAAGTGGGAATGGGGGAACAGTTGTCACTTTCGAATATGATGTTTGCAAATTGGAGTGAGTTTGATGGGGAAATATAAAGACTGGTAAAGAACAGACCACTGAACCGTCAAGGCCCATTGGAGGATTTGCAAGAAGAATCTTGCTAGACGGACTAGAATAATGGCAACTGACATTAACCCAAGAGCTTGTAACACTAGTTTTTCTGGAGGGAATGGATGAGACAGTAAGTCCAATACCTGATTTCTCAGATCTGTAATGAGGTGAAGAGGTAATGAATCCACTTGATTCATAGTATCCAGTTGGGTTCCTATAAATTCTATATTTTGTAAAGGAATCAGGTTCAATTTGGCAATATTTATCATGATGCCTAGGGAGCTGGTGAGCTGAAGCAAGTAATCCCTGGCTTGTAGAAGTTGATCCCTGATTGAGGCAGTGAGGAGCCAATTGTCTAGATAGTGAAACACCTGGAATCTTTGAACCTCGGGTGAGCTGCCATGATGGCCATGCATTTGGTGAGCACCCTGGGAGCTGTGGTGAGCCCAAAGGGCAGTGCTCTGAAGTGGTAGTGACTGGCTCCCAGATGAAAGCACATGTGTCTCCTGAAGCACCTTCTATTTTGATGTGATAGTATGCATCCTGGAGATCTATAGAGCACATCCAATCATCCTTGCGCAGGAGAGGCAGGATGGAAAGAGTAGAATAATACCCTAATGCCTGTGAAAGTTATAAAAGTCCAGAGGGAAGTTAACTAATTTTAAAGTTAAAGTTATAAGACAGCAAATAAGAAAAAAATTAAGTATCCCACAAATTTTACTCTTTAGCAGCTCAAGATTCTGAAACCGCATCCTGTCGCAATGGTGGTAAATGAGATCTGAGGGGTTGGCGATGGTGTAGAGCATTATGAGTAGAGAGAGGAGCTCGAGATTTGGATAAACATCTTGGAAATTAGGCTGAATCTGATCCAAGGGTCGGATCCATAACCCATCAGTGAGGAAAAATGAAAAGGGCATCACATTTACCTTTTCTTAGCGGGGTATAGTTAACTGAGGCAAACAGCAAATCTATTGATGAAAATGCACATCGACATGTTACTACACATGTACAGTGAATAAATCTCGGTGCATGCAAAAACAAAAACAGAAAAAAACAAAAGAAAAATGAAGGTATATACTCACCATAATGTTCCATCTGTGTTGTCCATTTTCATTCTTCCTTAACCTATGGATTCGGATTGGATCTCTCGGATCCGACGCGGACGTTACAATAGCTTGTGGTAACTAAAAAAAAACTCTGGAGCTTCTCCCTTACCTGTAATGCACCTTTACTAAGATCTTGTTTGCTAATAAAAGTAAAAAAATATATATATCAGAAGGATCCAGAGAGACTATATCTGGAGCTCAGTCCAAGGGAAGTGCCAACATAAGAATACAAGAGTTGAGGAAAAATGAAAGTGGGCAACACAGATATAACGTTCTGGTGAGTACATAACTTCTTTATTTAATGTTATCAATTTTCATTCTACCCTCAACCTATGGGTCAGAGTCCCCAGCTACCTTAGATCCTGGGTGGACTCAAGGAAGGATGTTCCTCAGCACTATTTAACCGAATGATGCTCTACCCCTAGAGACCAGATCCAATTTCTAATCAGTAACAAAGGTATGGGGTTAAACCAAGCTGATGCTGCACAAATGTCATCCATAGAAGCTCTAGAGTGGATGAAGTTGCCATTGCTCTAGTTGAATGGGCTAGTAAAGGTATCGGTAAGCAATGCCCAATCGATTATAATTGAAAGAAATACAACTGGTGAGCCATCTGGATAAGGTTACTTTGGTGACTGGTTTACCCAATTTAATATCTGAGAAGGAAACAAATAATTGGTCAGATTTCCTGATATCCTTGGTTCTATGAAAGCAAAAATGCAATCATCTGTGAACATCTAATAAATGTAACAAGTATTCACCTTTGTTCTCAAATTTTGGAAAGAAATACTGGTAAATTGATGGATGGATTGATATTTGTCTCTGATAACAGCTTTGGTAAAAAAGATGGATTAGTACTTAGAGATACTCTGTCTTTGTGAAAAATCAAATATGGTGGTTGGGAAAACAAGGCTTGAATTTCTGAAATTCTTCTTGCAGAAGTTATGGCTACCAAGAAAACATCCTTCCAACAAAGGAATTAAAGATTGCACTTAGCTGCTGGTTGAAAAGGGGGGTGTATAATAGCCCGCAGCACCAAATTTATGTCCCAAGGGGAGTAAGGTCTTTATAAGGGGGCTGTAAAAGAACAGTTACTTTCAAAAAAGCTTTGTAGAGTTTATGTGAAGCAACTGAAGAACCTTGGAAATCAATGTGAAAATTGGATATTGCTGCTAATTGGTCTCTAATAGTTGGTAAAGATAGCCTTTCTTTGAAAATGTGGGCTAAAAAATCAAGAATATTGTGAATAGGAGCAGAGAAAAGATCAATGTTATTTTGCAGTGCCCAGTGAATGAATCTTTTCTATTTACTGGAGTATAGCTTATGTGTAGATGGCTTATGAGAAGACAGAAGTATGTGTCAGACTGGAGGGAAGAGCATAGGTTGCCTGGCTAATAATGGAACTGGAGAAATCAAGCAGTCAGCCTGAGACTGGGTATATCTAGGTGAATCATGCTCGTCAGGTGAGACAGGAGGTCTGGAGTTGGATCCAGAATCCGTGGTTGGTGAAGTAAGTGGAGGCTAAAGGAAGGGGAACCAAATCTGTTGAGGCCAATATGGTGCAAAGAGGCTTACTATGCTCTTTAACCTGGTCACTTTCTGCAAATACATGGGGATTAATGGAGTCGGGGGAAAGGCATAAAGAAGACCAGAGGGCCAGTTGTGAAGAAGTGCATCCCTTGGTGACTCCCTATAAGGGGAAGGGGGTCAGGGAGAAGTAGCTTCTGCACTTATTGTGTAGAGGAGAGGTGAAAATATCACAGCAAAGTTGATCCCATTGACGGAATATCCTTTCCGTCATATTTTGATTGAGGGGCCAAGGTGAGATAGAAGAATGCATCTGCTCAATTTGTCTGCTATCACACTGGACTTCCCCAGAATATGCATTGGTATGAGAAAGCAGTTGAATGAGATCACCTATTGCCACACTCTGAGAGCTTCTCGACACAAGGTGTAGGATCTGGTTCCCCCTTGTTTGTTGATGTACCAGACTACTAACATATTGTCTGTTTAAATTACAATTATCCCCAAGGGTACAGCATCCTGGAAAGCCTGCAATGCTAAAAGCACTGCTCTCATCTCTAGGACATTGATATGCAAGCTGGCCTCTGTAGGGGCCAAGTGCCTTGGACTGTTTTCCCTAGAAAATGCACCCACCCTAGCTGGGAATCATCCATGGTCACTGCAGCCTTGGGCTGCGAGAGAATAAATGGATGACCTTGTAGAATTTGATTGGAGTGAATCCACCATCTGAGATCTTTTTTGCATATATTGGTGATCCTTATCTGAGTTGACATTGGGTGGTGAAGGACAGACCATGTGATAGCAGCCACTGCAAAATTTCCCATGTAAAATCTGGCCAACATGACTAACATTACTGCTGCTACCTTGGACCCTAGAGTCTGAGGAACCAGTCGTGTTGAGATCTTGCTGCTGCAGGCTATTTTCATGACTTACGATTTGATTGTTTCCACTTTTGAAGGGGGGAGTGAGGCTATTGTTTCTTTTGTGTTTAGAATAGCTCCTATAAAGTTTAAACTCTGGGCTCTAGAAAGGATTTCTTGTAGTTTCTGGATATCTCCAGATGCAAACACATCTGGAGAATGTAGTCTCTTGCCTCCAATACTTGCCTGGTTGAGGCGGTAATGAGCCAGACACCTAAATATGGAAACACCCGGAATTCATGCAGTCTCAAGTGAGCTGCTAATACTGCCATGCACTTGATAAACACCCTGGGGTCTGTGGTGAGACCAAAGGACAGCACTCTGAACTGATTATGACTGGCTCCCAGCTGGAAGCACCTTCTGGATCGCTTGTTCATCTTTATGTGATAATATGCATCCTGTAGGTCTATCAAGTACATCCAGTCATCCTTTTCCAAAAATAGAACAACGGACTGAACTGTGACCATCCAGAACTTGCTGCATTGAACTGACTTGTTCAAGTTGCTGAGATCCAAGATTGGTTACCAGTCCCCTGTTTTCTTTGGTACTGAAAAGAATTTTGTGTAAGTTCCAGATTCACTCTGGTCTGGTGGGATCTCTTGGATGACTCATTTTTCTAGCAGCTTTTGTACTTGAAAAGCTGCTTGTTCCCTCTGAATGGCTGGAGCATCCATGATTTTCCGGCAATGGGGAGGAGGAAGGAAAAATGGTATACTATAACCTCTGGAAATGATCCTCTGCACCCAGGTGTTTGATGTTATTTCTAGCCAGGATATCCGGTCGCGGGACAGTCGACCCCTGATTGCCTCCAGAGGAGGGCAATCAGGCCTCTGTTCAGCAGTGCTAGAAGGATCTGCCAAAGAAAGTTTCTCTGGACCCTTGGTTCTACGGGCCTCCTCTGCCACGAGGGTGGTGTCTACCATTGGAGTTCCCCCTTTTGTCCTGAGGGAACTATTTCCATGTGTGTCTTAAAAAAGACCCTTGGGACTTTCTGAACCACATTTTTCCGCTACTTCGCTGATTTCTGGAGAAGAATCTCTAAGGAGTGGAGAAACATATTGTCGTCCCATCTTTCTCACACCTGGACAATGTGTCTTTTACCTTAGGGCCAAATAAGGACATAACATCAAAGGCAGCATTGATGAACTTACACTTGAAAGACTCTGCAAAGTCATACAAGCACATCTCGGCATGCCTCCTTATGGAGATGCCTGAACCCACTGCTCTACTTGTTCCTTCAGCTGTATGAAAAATGAGCCTCATGAAAGAGTTAGAAATAGCCTGGAGGGTGGCCAACTGAAAAGTAACAGAGACCTGTTCTTCCTTAGATACAGATCCTGAGAGGGTGTCTGAAAGCTCTTTAATCAGGTTCCTTTGCAACCTAGTGAAATGTGCCAGGTGGTTCAGGGACCATAAGGAGAAGGTCGCTGAACCATAGACATACTTCCCGAACCTATCCATCACCCAAGACTCCTTGTTGGGGAGATGGATAGAGAAACATTCCTCAGCTAGTTCCTTTTTTGTGGCCATTGCCATGACTATAGCATCCACAGGCACATATTTAGTGCAAAATTGCTTGTCTTCAGGAGCAGTAATAATTTTGTCCAGTCTCCGGGGAATTGGCTCAATAGAGTCAGGGGCCTTCCATGCCAATCGAGGGATCAATTCAATGAGTGCATCTGCAGGCAGAGTTACATGGGAGGTAGATAGGTGGGCACCATAAACCTCCAGGTACACAGACTCAAAGAACTGTTGGGCTTCCAGTCACCTCTCTGTTTTAGAATCTCTAAGATATCTCCAAAGGAGACATTATCAGGAGGTGACCTTGGGGACCCTTCGCCCTCATCGAAGTCTGCATCTTCAGTGATAGATTTCTCAGGGAATCCAAGTGCTTCCTCTTGCACAACTTCTTCTTAGGTACTTTCTCAGTGCAATTCTCTGGAGAGGTCTCAGAAGAAGAGGGGATACCCTGCTTGGAAGTCTGGGGTTTCAGTACTCACTGTCCCTGTGGAGAAAAGGGTTGAGACTCTGTACGCAGAGATGACAAAGTTGGGGGCTGAGGATCTGAGGGGCTAAGAACCATCTGAGCTGTTGAAGCAGACATGCCACTCTTCAAAACCTCAAAGGCTGACCTCCACTGAGAGGGACAAGACTCCAGATTCGAGAGGGCAAGCCTATGGATATTAATCCCTCCCTGCTCCAAAGATAATCCTCCTGAGACAGAAGCTGGAGCAAAACTAATCTGAGCCAAAGTCCCAAGGCACAGAGATAGCTCTGAAACTTCAGAGCCAATTCCAACACCTCTGAGCCAGCAAGGCAACTACAGCTCCAAAACATCTCCAGCTACAAATGAACCAAAGAATTCAGATCAGACATCAGATCCAAGGACAGTGGAATCTTTGAATCCGATACAGACAAAGCCGGGTGGCTCAGATCCAAGAACTTTGAAGCTTCAAATGAAGTTACAGGGGGAAGTACAGAAGGGGTGGTAGATGTCTGGAAATCCTGACCCAAAGGGGTAAGAGCTGAGGAAACCCTTGACATACCTTGCACCCAGAGAATTTTCTCACCGATCCCTCCATGTCATCATCGGGCAAACTCCTAGAAGAATGAGTGGACATAATAGAGGATGATTTGGGCCTCTCCAAAAAGGGAGAAGGAACTCTAAATGGAAGTTGATCCAATGATGGTGAATATTGGGTCCTGGGTAAAACAGGTAGGCTTGTAGTCAAACCCTTTGATTTCTGTTTGGATCTGTGAAATCTTTTGTCTTATCTGAAGCTGGATCTGAAGAAGTAGATGGATCCAGAGTGTCTTGTTTTAACCTTCGGGTCCAAAGAGATAGATGGATCTGAAAGTCTGAGTCGGATCCAACAGAGAAGTTGAAACTGAGATAGGCCTCTTCAATTTTTCAGAAGTTTTAGAGGAAGAAGAGGAAGAGCTTGAAGATTCTGACTTGACCTTTTTTGTTTTTCTAGGGAAGTAGCTCCAGATAGAGCTTTACTGAAAGCTGAAGGCAGTAACCTTTGAAGAATCAATTTATTTTTGTGTTCAACCAGAGCCCTGTGGTTGAAAGTGTGGCAAATTGAACAATCTTCCTGGAGATGGAGGGGTCCCAAACAATAAATGCAAAGTGCATGAGAGTCCAAGTACGGCATTTTGATATTACTTTTCCCACATTTTTTAAAATTTTAAATACAGAATTATCTTTCTCTGCCAATCTGTAACTACCAAATAGAACTTTTTTTTTTTTTAGGGATAAGTGAGAGAAAACATGAAAGCTAAAGTAGTCGCTAGATAAGGGATAGAGGCTAAGCTACAATGAGAAAAAGGCAAACTTTATAATACCGGATAATAAGATTTAAAGGAAAAAAAATCCGTAAATTTCACTCATCTGCTTGAGAGCAACTGGTCAAACTACATCTAACGCTAACAGTGGGAAACGAGATCTGAGGTACATAGGTAGGGTGCATTATGTGTACGGGAGAAACTCAAGAGTTTTTTGGTTACTACAAGCTATTGTAAAGGCCGAGTCGGATCTCAGGGATCAGATCCGAACCCATAAGTTGAGGATAGAATGAAAATTGACAACATCAAATCATAATTTTTTCCACACCCCATGCTAATTATATATACTAACTATGAATCTGAAATTGTACAATTCTAGAGGGAAAGGGCAAATTTGCCAACCCCAAGAATCATCCAATCTCGCATGACTGTCAACACCTGTTGATCACCTGTTTAGTCAAGCCAATTGTGCCAGCTAAAGAGATGTCAGCCAAAGCATTGTTCAACAAAAGTAAGAGTCCATACATACATACATATATATATATAAATATATATATATATATATATATATATATATATATATATGGTTCTACCTGACATAGCCGAAACCACACAACACCGACAACCACATCACCGACACCACATATTCGACAGTCCATAAACACGAAACCACACATAACTACACAAACACGAAACCCCATACACTGCACACACCACAATAACAATTATTAAAACAAAACACATCCCCATTCCACAAACCACACACACAACACAAGCACACCAAAATCCTTACAAGCCCACACTAAACCTTACCCTAACCCTAAGGTCCGCTAACTCGCACACCCTACCTACCCGGCCCCTATAACTCACTTAACCCACCCCTATCGCTCTAACCCTAACTCACTTAACCCACCCTATCGCTCCCTAACCCTAACTCACTTAACCCACCCCTATCCCCACAGACCGCCAATCTCCACACTTACCTGCATACTCACACAGCCTTTCCCCATGTCGGCATCCTCGGCGTTGGTGTTGTCATCCGTCGTGTCGGTCTTCTGCATTGTCGATGTTCTGCCACATGCGCGATTCGGTCTTCTTCGTTTTCGATCTTCTGGAGCTCCGAATTCCGCTGTCGGTCTTCTGCGCTGTCGACGAAGTCAGGTAGAACCATATATATATATAAATACACACACACACACACACACACACACACACACACACACACACACACACACACACACACATTTTTTACAGAAAAAGTTTTTTGTCAGAAATAATTAAGTGGAAGGTTTTGCCCCCAAGCAGAACTTATCTGTCCAAAAACAGAACAGTGTTAGCAGACCATCGATCTTTGAAATCTCATAGAGAAGCACTCTCTTCAGTGACAGGAAAGTTCTGGGGGCCGGGAAATCAAAAATAACTTTTAGCCAGCTCAGCTGAAGATGACTAATAGTTTGTGCATGTGGAAGGTACGCTGAAGGTTTGGAAGCTAGCCAGCCAGTTTGTCCTTGACAGGTCATAACCCAACTAGCTTAGGCTACTGCAGCAGTGAGCAAATAAAGTAAATATACTGCTTTCCTCTACCATAATAATGCATAATTACATGGTTATATATTTACATTTGCAACATATTTTGCAAAAATGTTGTAATGCTCAGAGATGAAAACGAGTCTTGTCAAACAAACTCATGATCCTATTACTCGTTAATGTTTAAATTAACAGAGTAGTATTTTCACCATTGGATGTTATTGCTTTGATTGTGATTGCACCAATTTACAGGTTCATTTGTACAACAAATAAGACAGAAAGGAAATGGAAATAAGGATAGCTCAGTAATGTAAAAATGCAATTCTCTCTAAAATAGCTGCAAGCTTTCCACACAAATGAGCCACCACTTTATTTAAAACTTCCATTTTGTTCCGGCAGACTGCTCCAGATGGCTGGAAGAACTCAGTACGGCACAACCTCTCCTTGAACAAGTGCTTTGAAAAAGTAGAAAATAAGTCTGGTAGTGCTTCCAGAAAGGGTTGTCTATGGGCACTGAACCCAAACAAAGTCGAAAAGATGCAAGAGGAACTTCAGAAATGGAAAAGGAAAGATCCTGTGGCAATTAGGAAAGCAATGGCCAAGCCAGGTAAGCAGGTTTGACTAGAAATATTTCCTATACCTTTTAGTTGGCAGTCTGTATGGTGCGTGTCTGCATGTGTGTGTGTGTGTGTGTGTGTGTGTGTGTGTGTGTGTGTGTGTGTGTGTGTGAGTGACCATATGATCAATGTTCTCTGAAGTTGAAAAGCAAAAAACAACCAAAATCTGTGTTTTTCCAGGGGAACAAGCCACCAACTTTGAGACTGCACTACAGAGGGGAAAAGGGTAAATTCCATGATCTCCACTATACTGCGATGTTAGTTCAAACACTTCAACTTTTTGAAAAGTCAGTCATATGGTCTTAATAATATATAGTTCGACTTTCTGAAAAAAAGAAGCTATGTTCTTACCTTAATGTTCCATCTGTGCTGTCAATCTTCATTCATTCTTGACTGATGTGGTTCGGTTCTGACCTCTTGGAACATACTTGGACATTATACATAGCTCACGCCATCCAAAAACACTCGAGCTAAGGTGCTACCCACAATATCCCTCTTCCCATTACCTCAGATCGAGTTTGCATTGCAGTTAAGAAAATACAGAAGCCCTGTCTAAGGTATAACCCCATAACATCCCAGGACTAGGTCTGAACCTCCAGGAGTTTTTTGGAGGGGATAGGAGGGTGGGATGTCAAGAATGAAGATCAACAACACAGATGGAATGTTACGGTAAGAACATAACATCTTTATTTAATGTTGTCAATCTTCATTCATTCTTTACTGATGGGAAAGTGTCCCCAGCTAGTTTAGATCCTGGGTGGCCCTAGGGAAAGATATTCCAGAGCACCATAGAGCCAAAAGCTGGTCTTCCCCTGGTGACCATGTCTAATTTGTTATGGGTGATAAAGGTATGTGGAGTAGCCCAATTTGCAGCTGCACATATATCTTCCATAGAAGCCCTGAAATGAAAGACCGCTGAAGTGGAAACAGATCTGGTAGAATGAGCCCTAACTGTAGTAGACAGTTTGAGTTTATTTTGATTGTATATAAAGGTAATACAGTCTCTAAGCCATTTTGCCAAGGTGACCTTTGATACAGATTTGCCCAATCTGGGTCCTGAAAAGGATAGGAATAGTTGGTCTGATTTTGTACAAGATTTCTCTCTGTCCAAGTAAAAACATATTTGTCTGTGGACGTCCAACAAGTGTAAACAGACTCTCCTTTGTTTGCAAAATTTGGGAAGAAAACTGGTAAGTCTATGGACTGGTTGATATTAGATTCTGATACCACTTTGGGAAGGAAGGTGGGATTGGTTCTGAGTGATACTCTTTCTTTGTGAAAAATGATATAGAGATGATTCACACATAAAGCTTGTAACTCTGAAATTCTCCTAGCAGACATTATAGCTACTAGGAAGAGGGTCTTCCAAGATAAAAACTTGAGGTCACAAGTAGCTGCTGGCTCAAAGGGCTATCAAACCAGACATTGTAAGACAAAGGTCAAATCCCAAGGGGCTACTGGATCTTTGAATGAAGGTTTTAAATGCAGAGTGCCTTTAAGAAAAATTTTCCGTAAAAGATGAGACATCAAGGAATGGTCATCAAAACCATTATGAAAATTTGAAATGGCAGCCAAATGAACCTTAATTGTGGATGCAGAGGCCCCATTTCAAACAAGGTAGCTAAATATTCCAGGACCTTATCGACTGACACTGAAAAAAGGTCTGTGTAGTTTGCACACACCCAAATTGAAAATCTTTTCCATTTCCTTAGATAAAGCTTCCTGGTGGATGGTTTATGGGAAGCCAGAAGTATCTTTTGTACTGGAGACGACAAGTTATTCTGCCTGGCAATTACTGGAATTGAAGAATCCAAGCTGTCAGCTTAAGATTTTGAAAATTGGGATGCACCAAGCCCTGAGGGTGAGACAGCAAGTCTAGAGCTGGATCCAGAGTCCAAGGGCGGTAAACCAAATGAGGCCAAAGAAAGGGGAACCAGACTTGGCAGGGCCAATAAGGTGCAATGAGAATTACTTTGCTTCTTAACCTTTGGGCTTTCCTCAGAAACTGTGGGATCAGTGGAATAGGAGGAAAGGCATACAGAAGTCATGGGGGCCAATCGAGAAGAAGTGCGTCTCTCGGGGACTCCCCATGGGGGGGGGGGCATTAGGGCAAAGTAGCTGCTGCATTTGTTGTTTATGGGAGAGGCGAACAGGTCGCAGCATGGCTCACCCCATCAACAAAAAATCTACGTTGCTTTGTTGAGATTGAGAGACCACTTGTGAGACAGGAGGATACATCTGCTTAGTTTGTCTACAACAACACTGGAGTTCCCACGGATATCCATTGCTATCAGAAAGCAGTTGGAAGCGATAGCCCATTGCCAAATCCTTAGGGCTTCCTGACATCTTGTAGTCTAAAATGAACTGCTATGACTGCCATACATTTGGTGAACACCCTGGGGGCTGTGGTGAGACCGAAGGGCAGTGCCTGGAATTGGTAATGACTGGCTCCTAGCTGGAAGCAGAGATATCATCTGAAGTGTTTGTTCATTTATATGTGGTAATACGTGTCCTGAAGATCTATAGAGCACATCAAATCATTCTCCTCCAAAAAGTGAACTGTGACCATCCAGTATTTTGTCTGTTGTACAAATTTGTTCAACAGGCTGAGATCTAGGATTGATCTCCAGTCACCTGCCTTTTTTAGCACTAAAAATAATCTTGAGTAGAATCCGGATCTTATTTAGTCTGGTGAGCCCACTTGGATGACTCTTTTTTGAAACAGCTTTTGAATCTCTACTGCTGCTAGATCCCTCTGACTTGGTGGAACATCGGGGATTCGTTTTTAGGGTTTTGGCAAAAGATTGAAGGGGGTGTAGTAACCTCTGGTAATTATTTTCTGCAAAAGGAATCTGAGGTTATTGTAAGCCAGACTAAACGGTGTAGAGAAAATCTTCCCCCCAACTGCCTCCAGATGTAAGCAACCGGGTCTCCATTCAGGAGCGCTGATAGGGTTATCCGAAAAAGAAATCCCTAGAGCCATGAATGCCCGGACCCCCTCTGCCATGGGGAGGGTGTCTTTCAAAAGACTACCCCACTCGGCCCCAAGGGAAATACTCACCACGTGTGTCCTGAAAAGGTCCTTGGGTCTTCTCGAGCCACATTTTTCCATTCCTCTGGTTCCTGGAATAAGGTCATTGTGGAGTGGAAAAATGAAAGCCCACAGCAGAAAGGGTCTTTCTATCTTTTTAACACCTGGCTAGTGTGTCTCTAACTTTCAGGCCAAACAAGGAAGTACTATCAACAGCAGCATTTATAAAGGAAGACTTAAAGGGTTCCACAAAGTCACACAAATGCATCCAGACGTGACGCCTAATGGCAATGCCTATACCCACTGCTCTAGATGTCCCTTTGGCTGTATGAGCAATAAGCCACATGGATGAATTTGAGATTGACTCCAGGGTGGCAAGCTGAGAAGCAACCTTATGCTGAACCTCATTAGATACTGCTCCTGCAAGGGTGTCTGAAAGCTCAGTTATCAGATCCCTTTGGAGTCTAGTAAAGTGTGCGAAGAAGTTCAAAGACCTAACAGTGATGGTCGTTGAAGGAAAGACTCACTTTTAAAATCTGTCCATCGTCCGGGACTCTCGGTTAGGAGGATGGACAGTTGAACTCTCCTTGGCAAGTTCCTTTTTGCTGGCCACTGCCACCACCATGGCATCCACTGCTAGACCCTTTGACCAAAGGGAATGATCTTCTGGGGCTGACAAAATTTTATCTGGTCTCCAGGGAATAAGCTCTATGGAGTCAGGAGCCTTCCATTCTCCCTGAACAATCAGCTTAACTAGGTCATCAGCGGGCAAGGTCACCCAAGATGTAGATGGGAAGGCATGAAAAACTTGCAAGAACACAGTTTCCTCGGAAGATGAGTTTGAGGGCTTCCAATCTCCCCTCTGTTTCAATATCTGTCTTGCAGCTCTTGTGCCTGCTATCCCGACATAGCAGATTGTGACAACTACGAACCAGGGGATACATAGATATGACACTCCGATAAGGAAGGAGCCAGCTGGGACCTGCTGAGGCTAAACCTCTCTCCATGATCTGGAAGGCAGGTCCACCTGAAGAGGGATGGGAACCCAGAACCGAGAAAGACAAACTCGGAACCGGGGTCACACCCTGCTCCGATGAACCACCCTCCAGAACAGGAGCCGGGGAAGGGTTCGAAACTGACATGGTTCTGAGAGCCAAAGATGGGGCAATAAAACCAGTCAGAACCATGGAAATGGCCCCAGAACTGACAGCCAAACCACTGTCCCAGATGTACAATGGATCAGAATGATCCAAAGACAACAGAGATGACCGCGGTGCAAAGGTAAGGTCCACCATAGGCACTGAGGTAGCTGGTACCGGGAGCGTCAAAGTGAA